>NC_056730.1:187645098-187667598 GCF_019279795.1 Protopterus annectens
TGGCCAGAGTCTGATTCTTTCCTACAAATGAGAATTATTCCATGAAAACATATACCCACACACAATGCAAAGGACGTGACACCACACATTGTGCATACATATACATTTTATTTGTGTACTATTTCAGTTGTTTATGCCATTTCTTATAGCATTTAGGTGTTTCAAATACATAGTAACTGGTTAATGCAACTCACAAAGAAAACACATGATACAGTAATCAACAAAAAATAAGATACTTTGCTGGCTAGGCTAAAGCCTTCAAGTAGTACAATAGTAAAAAACACACTTGCCTTGAAGACAAGAGTCAATCAACACTTAATTACAGATGTAGTTCAACAGCCTCCAATTACACTCTGTAGTCAACCCCCTAGGGCGAAAAGTATCAATTGTCACAATATAAATGCATTCATTACTTAACAATGCTTAACTTAAAATGTCACTATCACACTGACAAACAGAACTGTGTGCAAGACAGTAAGCTCTAGCCCACCACTGCCCCCCATTGTAAAATGCATGAAAATGTACAGTCATATACCTTTATGTTTCTTATTACTGATATTCCTCACATGTTCTAATAGCCTAGGTTAAAAGTATTTAATACCCCTCCCCCATAAAATGTCTTACAAGGGCATATATCAGTGTTTTTAGACATTGACCTCTTGACTGTACAGGGTCACACGTATTGTGCAGCTGTAGCCCTCGTATATATATGGACCTTACCCCACAACTTGTGTGGGAGTTTACAACATCACTGGAATGATAACAGAAATGTCAGCACTCAATAATTATAGACCATAACTATCAACCTCTTACTGCATGACATCTGGACAAAGCCTGGTATATAAGTGGAGGACAGAGGCTGAAACACAGGGCCATATTTGAAATATTGCTGATATACACTGTGAAAGTTGCTGGTGTTACAGGGTTGACTGCAACATACCCTTATTGAGGAATATGAAATCAGAAACACAAATGGATGTTGCCATGTACTGATAGCAGTCAACAGAGAGAATGCCACTGATTTGTCAAGGACAAGATCTGTGTGGGGAACAGACAAAACATAACAGACTTCTTTGAAGTAGTCACCAAAGCCATAGATGAGGGTAAGGTGGTTCACACAGCCTATCTAGATCTCGCCAAGGTGTTCAACACCATCCCCCACTCTGGAATTATAGATAAACTCATTAAACTAGGTATAAATCCCTATGTCACAAGATGGGGTGCCAACTGGCTTACTGAAAGAACCCACACCGTGAAAGTAGCAGACTCCAAATCAGACTTCAGACCAGTGACAAGTGGAGTACCACAGGGTTCAGTCCTGGGTCCTCACCTGTTTAGTATCTACTTCTCTGAAGTACAGGCTAACACAGAAGGTCTTTGGCTAACTAAATTCACAGATGACTGCAAACTAGGAGCCATAATTGAAACTACTAACGATGTGGACATCCTACAAAAGGGCCTCACTGAGACAGATGCCTGGTGTCAAAGCCATGGTCTCAAGCTCAATGCCAAAAAGTGCATTGTCATCACCTTTGGTAAAAACTCTGTACCCATGAACTACCACATAGGCGGTAGTCTACTTAACATCAAAAGTATGATAAGAGACCTTGGGACACAGGTGGACAGTAGTCTCTCCTTTGATAATCACATTGCCACAGTGGTCAGGAAATCCTTCTACGTGGCACACCTCATCAGAAAAGGTTTCTCATCCAGAAAAAAAGAGGTCATTGTTCCCCTCTACACATCACTCATTAGACCCATTATTGAGTACAATGCCCCTTTTGGTATGTACCTCACAAGACATCTACAACAACTGGAAAGGCCACAAAAATACCTCACAAAGAGGATTACTGGCCTCAAACAGATGCCTTACGCAGACCGTCTCAAAAAACTCCAGCTTTACTCTGTCACATATCGCCTACTCAGAGGCGATCTCTGCCTAACATACAAAGCTATGTCAAACCCAGAACTGTTGGACATGCTCCACTTAAAGAAATCCCAATCCCTCTGAGCTACATGCTCTAGGGACCTAAACCTTGTCACCACAATAAACAGAACATGCTGGAGGGATAGATTCCTGTCCCAGAGACTTCCCAGACTCTGGAACAGACTAGCTATCGATGTCAAACAGAGCTGCTCATTAGCACTCTTCAAGAAAAATCTTGATGATTGGAGGGTAATAGGAAATTCACCTCGGGATCACTTCTGTGGTTCTGCTTGACAGGGGCACAGGAAAATAATTTTCTTGGGTGGCGAAAGCCAGGGTACCTTTTTGGCTAGGTTTGTATAGGCCCTAGGGCCAATAGCCTAGTACCTACCTATGAACCTATGAACCTATGAACCAAACCTCTGGCCATCATGTGGATAGCCCCACAGTTGCGAGCTATTCAGACAGACTACATTCCATGTAAAACTAGCATGTACACACAAACCCTGTAAAACTAGCAGTATTCAATGCATATAACAGCAATACTCACACACTGTTCCTAGGTCTGGAACCTTATACAAACATGTAGTTGGCCTGTGCCCACAAGTCTTGTTGTAAGAGATATTCCTACCTGCTGTCTGTAACACTGCTGCCCCCACACATGAAGGATGTCTTCCATGCAGGTAAAGTAAAGAGACAACGCCCACCCTCCCAAACACAGGAACCCCACTTGGCCTTCCTGAGAATACTGGAAAATATGAAGGTCTCTCCAAACACCATTATATTGGGCGACTTCAACTACCCAAACATAGACTGGGAGCATTACTCTAGCTCCAACACCCTAGCCCAAAGGTTCCTAGAATTTATAAACTCAAATGCTATGGAACAACTTGTTACCACTCCCACAAGAGGGGAAAACATACTGGACCTGATCATCACCAACATGGGGACACTATGCTCCAGACCAGAAGTGTATCCCTCACTGGTAAGATCAGACCATAAACTAATCTCACTGGATATTCACATCCCGACCCCACCCCCTGCCCAGAAAACCACAGTGAAAACTTCTAAAGCAAATTTCACATGCCTCAAAACCGAGGTGAAATCCTTCAAAGCCCCGGCCTGTGGAAAATACGGCCCAGACCGCAGAATCCTTTATAAACGCATTCTATGAACACCTTCAGGAATGCATGGATCATGCAATCCCAAATAAAACCAAGACCCAATCCTCCAAAGGCAGATGTCCTGTCTGGTGGACCCCAGCCATAAACAAACTATACAATAGAAGGAGGAAGCTATTACATGATAGAGCAAAATCCCAAAAAGGGAAGGCATCTCTGATCAGTATTAGCAAAAAACTACGGGCACTCATAAAATCGTCTAAGGCCAGGTTCCAGAGAAAAATTGCACAGGACACTAAGGATAATCACAAGGCTTTCTTTAGTTATGTTAGAAACCTGGGTGGGAATTCCCAGATATGCTCAGAATTAGTCCAAAATGACAAAAAATACACCGAGCCCACAGACATTGCCAACATCCTAGCTGACAGGTTCAGTGCAAACTTCTCCCCCCTCTCCCCACCAAAAGGGCAAATATCTATCCCAACAGAGTGCTGCCCCCCTGACATCTCAGATACTCATGTAAGAGCCACCCTCTCTAAAGCAAAAAACACAGCATCAATGGGACCAGATGGTGTCCCGGGCTGCGTCCTACATGAACTCCAAGAAGAACTAAACCCAAACATAAAACTACTGTTCAATCTTAGCCTTACTACAGGATATGTACCCAAAGAGTGGCGTACAGCAACAGTGGTCCCTCTCCACAAAGGTGGTGCCTCAACGGATCCTGGAAACTATCGCCCCATAAGCCTGACTAGCTTGGTCTGCAAAGCTATGGAAAGGATCATCATGGACCTTATAAATAAAGATATTGGAGACCTACAGACACTGGATCCTACCCAGTTTGGCTTTGTTAAGGGCAGATCCTGCCTCTTAAACCTGGTCGATTTCGTTGAAACAGTCACCAAGGCCATTGACGAGGGGAAGGTGGTCCACACAGCCTACCTGGACCTCGCAAAAGCCTTCGTTACAATACCCCACTCGGGCATTATAGATAAGCTCACCAGCTTAAATATAAACCCCTATGTCACTAGATGGATTGCAAACTGGCTCAAGGACAGAACCCACATGGTTAGAATTGCTGGAGCCATGTCAGACTCCAAACCAGTTACAAGTGGCGTCCCACAAGGCTCAGTCCTGGGACCTCTCTTGTTCGGTATATATTTCTCGGCGGTACAGCCCAACACGGAAGGACTGTGGCTGACCAAGTTCGCAGATGACTGCAAACTGGGCACCATAATCAACTCTCCAGCTAACACAAGCATCCTCCAAAAGGGCCTCATAGAAACAGACAACTGGTGCCAGAGCCATGGCCTCAAGCTAAACGCCAAAAAGTGTATAGTCATCCCCTTTGGCAAAAACAAAGTGCCCACAAATTACCACATAGGTGGTAATCCATTAAGTACAGAAGAAATCATTAGGGACCTGGGGACCCAAGTTGATAGCAATCTCTCATTTGACAACCACGTGGCCAAAGTGGTTAGAAAAACATTTTATATAGCCCACCTAATCATGAAGGGATTCACATCTAGATCAGGGAGGTCATCGTACTCTTTACTCATCCCTCATCAGGCCCATAATTGAGTACAATGCCCCTTTTGGGATGTACCTTACCAGACACCTGCAGCAACTGGAAAGACCCCAAAAGTACCTCACCAAGAGGATCAAAGGGCTCAAACAGATGCCATATGCTGCCCGGTTAAAGAAACTCCAGCTCTACTCAGTGGCATACCGCCTGCTCAGAGGCGATCTGTGCCTGACGATAAAGCCATGTCCAACCCAGAATTAATGGACATGCTGCACCTCAGAAAATCCAAATCCCATCGAGCTACGCCCGAGAGACTTGAACCTCAGCACTGAAATAAATAGGACATGCTGGAGGGACAGATTCATAACCCAGAGGCTCCCTTCACTCTGGAATAAAATCCCAGTCCAGGTTAGGCAGAGTCCCACATTGACTCTCTTCAAGAGGAATCTTGATGAGTGGATGGGAGATCGAGGTTTACCCGCTATCACTTCTGTGTCACTGTTAGACAGAGGCACAGTATACTAACCTCAAAAAAAGGCATAGCAAAATTAATTTAAAATGGGTGGCGAAAGCTAAACACACTCTAGCTAGGCTTATAAATGCCCTAGGGCAGATAGCCTAGTATGAACCTATGAACCTATGAACATGATGTAGTTATTTATAGTAGCGGGTTGCTGTGACATTGGCTATTGGAAGAACTACACAGCTGCCTGCATGCAATTAGCAAGCGGGGAACAACAATTGGTGCAGAGGCATCACTTGAACAAGAGCACCACCTACAAAAGACATGCTGCAACCTATTCAAACCAGCTCAATCCCAGTAGTGGAGAGAGAGAGAGGAAGAGAGAGAGAGAGAGAGAAACAAGATAAACAAAACCTAAAAAGAATAAGAAACAAGAAAACAACTTGTACACAGAAGGAACATAAAAATAAACTAGGTATGTGAAACATATAAGCATGTAACTTGAATGTAGTACTTCGTCTGTAATAATAGGATAGATGATTATGAAAGTTGTATATGTGCCATCAATACGTGCTGTAATGATGTCCTGCTGAACAACTGCTATGGACATAGGATCTGGCTCTGTCTGCAGTTGGCCATACCTGTGCAGATCATCACAGAATGTCACAATTTAGCCATTATAGTGTTTGTTCTGTTCCTCCAAACATCTATATTAGTCTGGCAAATAGCTGGAGATGGAAGTAATGGCACACACATGAGTTTCAGACACCACCAGTTTCAGAACAGTCATGATAATGTAAAATGTATCATGCTACAAACTTCCTAGGTTTGTAATAGGCATATCTATGATCTGTCCCTATATATCCCCCCCCCCCCAATGTTAGGCTTTGTCCACATGTGATGCTCTAAGAGTTGAAAAGGTTGGGTTACAGCTGAGGAGCCTGACACACCCTGGGAAAGGACAGCTCACATATGGCAACCACTACAGTGTCTGTCAAACAGACATGTCTGTGCCACTGCTAGGCCAGTTAATGGGATATTGCCCATATCCATATGTTACCTGTGAATATGAGTATTATACATGTTTGTATTGTAAATGAGGATACCTATATAGGGCATGAGAATAGTAAAGCACTGTTGCAGATGTGTGTGTTAAACTGCATGTGATATATTGAATTAATAACATGCAACTGTACAGTGTTCTGCTGGACAATGTTCACAGTTGTGACAGATATCTGTAGTCACATACACATATACTTCTGTTATGTCAGCTATATTAATACTTTATCAAAATTGATTTCCCTGTTGTCACTCAGTGATGTGGACCAATAACCAGAAGTCCTGGTGTAACAGGTTGAAACGTATGATTGAGCTGCAAGACTGTAAATACAGTGTGCCATACTGACATAGAACACAAATGTATACCAGGTATCACGTGAGCATGTGTATGTATGCATATGTTCAGCTGAAAGGCACAGAAGTAATAACATGGGTCACAAGCCATCCGGAAAATAGGATGTGCATGTTGCACATGTGTGTAATATCACTGTCACTGCATACAACAGAATAAAATGCGTACTGCTACTGATTGTTGCATTGCCATGACACTGATATGGATACTACAGTAGGCATGCTTAGCAGGTAGTAATCAGAGAAATGTACAACTGTGTTATGACCCACTGTCCATGCCTACCACTAACAGGTATATCAACACCCATATACACTGGATATCAAAGTGTACACACCCCTGTTGGAATGCAAGGTCTATGTGCTGTATGAAAATGAAACCACAGAAAGTCATGTCAAAATATTTCTCACCTCAAATGTGACCCATAACCTGTACAGTTATATCGAAAAAGAAACAAAGCTGTTTCATGGAAGCTGAACAACCATTGCCAAGTGAAGATGTGATATGACGTTAGAGTACAAACTAAGACAAATGAATGTTGTAATCATCTCAACAGGTGTTTGCACAACATATCAATGTAAGGGTGTGCACACACATTCAAATGTCTTACTGTACTGAGTATTAATTCCCATATGTTTTCACAGGACAGGTTGTTATGTTCCCTATTGAACTGAGCAGGCTATAGGTCACATCACAGGTGGGGATTGTGTTGACATGTGCTTTTGTGGGGTCATGTTTCAATTGCACAACTACCATGCATTGTAACAGGGGTGTTATATGCACTGTAGCTATATGGAATGAGCAGTACCTGATCTGTACAACCAGCCTACACCAACGATTGAGTAATCCCCCTTGGTGGACAGTAGCAAGACACAAAGCACATAATAGGTTGGTATAGTGGCTGTACAGGGACACATAGGTGCAGACCACAACTTGAAAGCAAGTGCATCTCTATCTGAGCAAGCATGTAGGTTCACAGGTGACTTCCTGTAAGGCTGACTATGACTAGAAATCAGACATATCCAAACCACCAAGGCCAATCGCAACCATGTCTCCACATATGTATGCAGTTTCCGAGGCAGAACACAAGTCAACCTGTACTGGTGGTAAAGCACACCTCATACACACATGCTATGGATACAGGCAACCTGCATCAGACAGGATAGGTGGGAACAGTGGCACCCTGTCTACAACATTTGTACAGGGGGATATGCATATCAACCAGACTCCTGCCCACATCAATGGTGAGCATGTACATAATGCCGACTGATGGCAACAACAGCAAGTCTCCACTGGGCATGAAAACATCACAGCCTGCCTCCTACATGAACTCAGGCATGTACTCAGAGCTCTATCACACACTACAGTCAAACACAGACTTGCCATCATCCACACACCATCCGCATGGAAGATGGCCACTGTCACCCCTCTACACAGAAATGAATGGAGAATAGTAGAGTATGCCATTAAGTGTCCAACATTGGGGGAACTGAACAGTTCAGGGCCAGGTGTGTAATGCAAGATGTCAAAGCCATGATAGCTTACAGTATTATAAGAAAACAGAAAACGTCACAGAAGCAACAACAGCGTACTCGAATGAGTTTAATAAAAGTTCAACAAACAAATGTTGCGGCAAATTGCTGCATCCACAATGAAAAGTAAAATCAAAAAACCAACAAGTTCTATATGAAGCGCTTTTCGTCTGTAATATAAACAGACTTCTTCAGATAATAGCACACCGTAAATTCAAACTATTCAATAATTCAATTGCCGCAACATTGGTTTGTTGAACTTTTATTAAACTCATTTGAGTACGCTGTTGTTGCTACTGTGGCGTTTTCTGTTTTCTTGCAACAGTCTTCCTAGTTTTGGTGATTGGAGCTTACAGTGTTATGGTATAGTCTGGATTATTTGCTAGTAATATCCACTGTTGATGTGCACGTGGACAACAGTAAAAGGTCCTGTGACCTTTTTTCCTGTTTATGTCTTCCAGGTACAATGCCCTGGGAATGTTTGCCAGCATTCACGAACCTTGAGAATGACACAATTATCCAATTCCTCATCCAGCATCATGGCATACTATTCAGCCACAGGGCTCAGGATCTGCAGAAGAGGACCGCCCTGTGAAACAAGCTCATCCACAGGGTAAATTATGTCGACCTGCACAGCTGAAATTATAATCAGGTGTGGCATTGCTGCACTGACCTAATCCACCATGCCCATCAGCGTGCTGGCGCTAGGAGGGACCAGCTAGCCACAGGTGGGGGCCTTGCCATCCAGCCACAACCGACACATTATGAGAAGCTCCTTGCCAGCCTTGGGGCACCTGCCTGCTTGACAAGCCAGCAGGCTGAAGACAGCATTGTGGAGGTGGGTGCCACCCACCCTGTGGACGACGAGCATGCAGGTAAGACCCCAGGGCACATTACTAGACCACTGTTGCTTATCCACTTTTATCTGTAAAGTATCTACATGCATATGTTAGATAAAATAGTCTGTTGCTGGAGTGTAGTAATGAACAGATGTACATAATCCTTAGTATTGTGGGTTTGTACTGTTGATGTGCTGACATGCTGCTTCCACCCTGTACCAATGCCACAGGTGTGGCTATTGACATTACTGGGGCAGCAGCCTGTAACTGGTGAGTATGGAGTTGTTTTGTTCAGGTTTGCCAATATACTGCCCATGTTATGGCCATGCTATTTGCCATGCACACATTTAACACACCTACTCCAGTACATGTTCATTTTTGTTGGAGTTAACTGCACTGCATCACAGTGGTAACCATGATGGCATATCTGAAGGGTATTTAAGATTCCAGCTGTATACCTAACAACCTGTCAGTGCAAGATGTGTGGCCAGAGATGAACATAATGATAGGACAAATGGCCTACAGTAGGGACATGTCTGAAACATTACCCTTATACAATGGATACAACAGTGTATACACCACTATTACAATGGCAACTGATCCTGATATAAACAACATCAGACCACAATAGCACATTCTACACCTTTTACAACCTGTAATGTGATCCTAATATGAGCAATGAATGTGTAATATGGAATCCTATGCTAGGACAACAAATATGGGGAATACAAACCTTACAAAACACTGGAAGCATATGTGTGCACACACTCCAAATAACATATTGTGGAAGCAGCTTGTGATGTACTGACAGCATTCACTCTTCTTGAGAACACACCTGCCGTCAGGTACAGGGCCTCAATGTCACACCAAGTAATGGTCTGCTGCCCAAGAAGTATGTCAATGACATTTTCCCACTCACCTGCAACAGAGGCAGCTATGACTTGCACACATTTTACAAACCATGAAATGGATCGCATATCTGAAAGGTGGCACTCAGGAGTGGGAAAAGTAGCCTTACCTCACCATTGCATATACCATGGCAAACAGTACAGACAGTCATCTATGTGTGTATGAAATATGGGATAACACTGATGTAGAAAATAAACATATGCCCATCCAAAACAGATGACAAAACATGTTGCAAACTGGTCATGGAGGCTGCCCAAAAACATGCAGCAACACTGAGGGACTTGCAGGATTGTCTAGCAAGTACTGCCTATTCAGTACCTGTGTCAGCAATCACCTGGATTCTGCATAAGTGTGGCCTATGGGTTAGGGTAATCAGACGGAAGAGTTGTCCCACATGAAACATCATCCAGGGCTCTGTACAGGTAGCATAAGCATAACATCAAGCCTCCCAAATGCATGTGTTGCAATGTGTAATGGTGTCATGAGACCAAGGCTCAAACCTGAGGTTTCTGTGTTATGCTCAGGGGGCATAATCTTGATAGAGACCTGCTGTTGTCCAGGCCTAGTAGTTTTGTTTGTTGAGTGTCCTGTGTTTCTGGCAGCCATTTTCTGCTGATAGTCTGTTGTCTTCATTATTATTGAGAGTAACAGGATTTCCTGACCTTCTGTAACATGAGTGATTGGATAATAGCAGGGGCTAGTAGGACTAAGCAGTAATTTGATCATCTTGATTCTTCCATCCGGTCTGGTGTATAAACTCTGTGTCTGTAAAAGGCTGTGCTTGTATTTACCAGGCTGTGGATTGTGATTCATTACTGAGACTAAACAGAAATTCCTTAAGATTCCAAGAGCAGTATAAGTTACTTCTTACACTTATTTCATTAAATTGCACTTCTGTAACACTTATACTTGTGCTATATAGTTAAGCTACTACATTTTGCACTGCTATAAAGCCTTATTTGCTGTTTCACTGCATTTATGTACTGTTTTATACTGTTTAACTGTATTTTTCATTGCTAAATATTGTTTCATTACTCTAATTGCATGTTTACTGAATTACTTAACTGTAAACTGCTTTTTCATACCGAGAGTTGTATTTTCTGTTTGTGAGTGCTCTATCTGTGCTTTTCTGTGCATTTTCAATTTTTTTGAGGTTTCTGCATTCTAGTCAGGTATCATATAACTGATTTGTTTGCAGTTAAAAGCATTCTCTAGAGTATCCTTGCTCCTTTATCTGTTTAAAGCTTTCATTTAGTGGGTACAGCTAGTAGTTGTAATAGTTTCCCACCCCCAATATATTGTTGTCTTGTTCTTATACTTGGTGGCTTTGCAGTTGCCTGCCCATACTGTATATTTGATCTGGGACACTCCTCCCAGTCTAGTGTCATTAGTTCATTCTACCTAACAGAGAGAGAACATTTGTGAAGGCCAACCCACTTAGATTCTTAACTTTGAATTAACTTCTGTTACAGCTTTCTCCTTTTCCAGTTTACTAAAAAAAAAAAAAAAAAATCTCCCCTTTCCTGTAATGAGTCTAGTCCTGATACAGGTTTGCTGTATCCAGGACTGTCTGTAAGCTCCTGAGCCATGAAGCCTTTCTGTGCTGGAGGGAAGCCTTCTAGCTTATCAGGGGGAGAGGTAAGCACTAGGTAACCTATCTACCACATAAGGAGTGATTTCTGACCCAGAAACTGTAGTTATTGGCTTTTTGGGCAGTTTTTCCATATCTCTCAACTTTCTGATTTAAAAGCCCGCATTTCTACTTGTTTCCCCCCTTTCCTGTTACTATAGTCAAGATACAGATTTGCTGTATCCAGGACTGTTTGTAAGCTCCTGAGACCCCCAAGCCTTTCTATGTTGGAGGGATGCCTTCTAGCTTATCAGTGGTTGTGGTAAGCACTAGGTAACCTATCTCCACATAAGGAGTGGTTTCAGTTCCCAGAAATTGTAGTTATTGGCCGTTTGGGCAGTTTTTCCATCACTCTTAACTTTCTGATTTAAAAGTCCACATTTCAACTTGTATCTCCCCTTTCCTGTAACTAGTCTAGTTCAGATACAAATTTGCTGTATCCAGGACTGTTTGTAAGCTCCTGAGCCCCCCAAGCCTTTCAGTGCTGGAGTGAAGCCTTCTAGCTTATCAGTGGGAGTGGTAAGCACTAGGTAGCCTATCTACCACAAGAGGACTGGTTTCTGGCCCAGATTTGTGGTTTATTGGCCTTTTGGGCAGGTTCGTCCATCTCTTTCAACTTTCTGGCTTAAAAGCCTGTGTTTGCGCTTGTTTCCCTCCTTTCCTGTAACTAGTGTAGTCCAGATACAGATTTGCTGTGTCCAAGGCTGTACACTTCTGAGCCCCCCGAGCCTCTCTGTGTTGGAGGGAAGCCTTCTAGGTTATCATTGAGAGTGGTAAGCACTAGGTAGCTTATCTACCACAAGAGGAGTGGTTCCTGGCCCAGAAATTGTAGTTTATTGGCCGTTTGGACAGTTTTTCCATCTCTCTCAATTTTCCAGTTTAAAAGCCCAAGTTCATAGGTTCATAGGTTCATAGGTTCATATTGGCTATCTGCCCTAGGGCATTTATAAGCCTAGCCAGAGTGTGTTTGGCTTTCGCCACCCATTTTAAATTAATTTTGCTATGCCTTTTTTTGAGGTTAGTATAGGTTCATAGGTTCATACTAGGCTATCTGCCCTAGGGCATTTATAAGGCTAGCCAGTCTCCTCTTGTTTTCCACCTTTCCTGTAACTAGACTAGTCCAGATAGAGACTTGCTGTATTCAGGACTGTTTGAAAGCTTCTGAGCATTGCCAGAGCCTGCTCTATAAATTTTCCCTTAGATCTACTAGTTTTCTCCTCTCCTGCACTTATACTAGCTTATTAGTCTAGCACTTTACCAGACTTCTTGTAGCAATTATTGTAGCACAGAAGTGCTACCAGCACTAAATGTTCTACAAGGAACCAGATCTAGCACTTATTATCAATGCCCACCACACCAGGCATGTCTAAAGGTCAGTTCCCTGTGCTTTCTCTGATTAACCTGGTGGACTTGGGCATCCTGAGGCAATGTAGCAACTGCCTCATGTACACCGACAACCCTCTCCTCTTACCTTCTAGTACTCAGACTTGTGAGAGTTGCACTTATATATCCAAACTGGAAGCCACGCACTCTCCAGCCAAGACCGGAATAGCTGGTCAAAAGGAGAAGGTCAACACTTTCACCACACCATATGGAACGCATAGCCCTCTGGAACACACACCAGCACTGCCTTCACATAAAATCACAAACCACACACACCCACCTACACAGGTGCTCTCAATAAAAATCTACCCAAGCATCAGACCCCTCCAAGGCAGAAATGCACTCAACCACCACAACAAAACACTAATCACGAGACACATAACTCTGCTAAACAGTGTGCCACTCAATCTAAGCCCCTATGGCAAAACAGCATGCCCAACACACTAGTCATAGGTGACTCAATAGTGAGGCACACTGATGTCCCACTCACTAGGTTGAATAAGGAGAAAGTAACAGTCAGCTGCCTGTCAGGTGCAACAAACCGACACATAATGCATGCACTCAGGTCACTCAACAACAGGTACAAATATGACTCTGTCATTGTACATGTGGGTGTGAATGACCTGAGACGTGCCTCCCCAGACTACATGAAAAGAGACATGGAGGAGCTCTCGGATTATGTAGCCCAGGCAAGTATGACACTAGCCCTGAACAGCATCCTATCATCACCCAGAATGATACCACAGTGCAAGCAGAAAGTGATTGATTTCAACAATTGGTTAAGTTTCTGGTGTCATTCTAAGGGGATCCAGTATCTGTCTGCCTGGGATGACATGATTGACAGACCTAGATTCTTTGCCAGAGATGGCCTGCATCTGTCACCCCTGGGCTTCCAGATACTGGCCAAGGCTCTTGTCACCCCTATAGTGCCTTTTTAGGTGGTATTCCAAAGACCAAATTACCACCATAACAGCTACAAACAAATACAATTTTAGGGTCATGTTGCTCAATGCTAGAAGTCTAAATCTCAAAATGCACTCACTCGAGGCACTCCTTAAAATCGAGAACATCGACATTTGTGCTGTAACCGAAACCTGGTTCAAGGCAGCAGAAAACACCACTGCACTACCAGGCTATAACTCATTCCACACCTTTTGGCCCCAGAACTTAGACCAAAGCTCCCAAAGCTGTGGTGTCTCCATATTCATAAAGGATGTGCACACCTCCAGACTGGTAGCACAACATAACGCATCAGAGATACTTCAGGTGCAGCTAACGTTGGGTAAGACAGCGATTGAGGTCGTAGCCTGCTCTAGGTCCCCAACCATGTCCCAAGACTTGCACTCCACATTCCTAAGCACCCTGGAGAATATCAGGGTCCAACCTAACACTCTCATACTAAACAACTTCAACTACACCTCCATTAACTGGGTAAACTACTCATATACCAATACACTTGCTGAATATTTCCTGGAGTTCATTTATTCCAATGCCCTGGACCAGCTTGCTCTTACCCCCATTAGAGGTAGTAACATTCTTGACCTGGTCATTACTAACATGGGCGACCGTTGCTCTACACCAACAGTCATAGGTTCATAGGTTCATAGGTTCATACTAGGCTATCTGCCCGAGGGCATTTATAAGCCTAGCCATAGTTTTGTGGCTTACGCCACCCCTTAGTTTGGAGAAACTATGCCCATTATTTAACTGTGCCCCTGTCAAGCAGTGACACTGAGGTAACCCCTGGGGTGTATCTGCGATCTCCCATCCATTGGTCAAGATTCCTCTTGAACAAGGCCAGCGAGGTGCTCTGCCTCACATAAACCGGGATTTTGTTCCACAGCATAGGGAGTCTTTGGGTGATGAATCTATCCCTCCAGCACGTCCTATTAATAACCGTGTCGAGGTTTAAGTCACCCGCCCTTGTGGCTCTGAGGGATCTAGATTTTTTGAGATGAAGCATATTCATCAAATCTGGGTTTGACATGGCCTTGTATGTCAGGCATAGGTCACCTCTGAGTAAGCGGTACGCAACTGAATATAGCTGGAGTTCTTTCAGTCGTGCAGCATAAGACAGATTTTTGAGACCCTTTATCCTTTTGGTGAGGAACTTTTATGGCCTCTCCAGCTGCTGCAAGTGTCGGGTCAGATACATTCCGAATGGGGCATTGTACTCGATCATTGGTCTGATGAGTGATGAGTATAGGGAGACTATGACTTCCCTTGATCTAGATGTGAATCCCTTCATGATAAGGTGGGCAATGTCGAAGGTCTTCCTAACTACTCCTCCCTGGTTAGAACCGACCACAAACTAATCACCTTGGAAATCCACATCCCTCCCACTCCCCAGCAAAGGTAACCACCATGAAAAACTTCTCCAAAGCTAACTTTGGGATCCTAAAAACAGAGGTGGCTAACTTCATGGCACCCATGCAAATGGAGAATAGTTGCATGACTGCAGAATCATACACCAATGCACTGTACTAACATGAACACAAATGCATGGATCTCGCCATACCCAATAGAACCAAGACACTCTCCTCCAAAAAAAGGAAGACAATCTGGTGGTCTCCTGCCATAAAAAAGCTCTACAACAGAAGGAGTGAACTGATGCAGAATAAGGTGAAGTCCCAAGACTGGAAAAACTCCCTTATCTGCCTCAACAAAAAGCTGAGATCTCTCATCAAATCCTCTAAAGCTAAGTATGAAAACAGAATTGTAACAGATAGTAAAGACAACCACAAGGCCTTCTATTATTATGTAAAGAATCTCCACGGCAATACCCAGATTTGCTCTGAGCTACTGCACAATGGTACCTCCTATACCGAGCCAACAGATATTTCCAGTATACTGGCCGGCAGATTCAGTGCCAACTTCACCACCCCCCAAGGACCAATCACAATACCAGTAGATTGCCAGGCACCCAGTATTACTACTGCACAGTTTAAAACAGCACTGTGCAAGGCCAAGAATATATGGGACCTGACAATATCCCTGGTTGTGTTCTACATGAACTACAGAGTGAACTGGCACCTCACCTGTGTGCTCTGTTCAATTACAGCCTCAACTCAGACTTTGTCCCTGCCGAATGATGCACTGCTACAGTTATCCCTCTCCACAAAGGAGGAGCGACTATAGACCATGGGAGCTATCACCCCATTAGCCTGACGAGTCTGATATGCAAAGCTATGGAACGCATCATCATGGGCCTAATAAACAAGGATATAGGGAATCTCCAAACTCTGTATCCCACACAGTTTAGCTTTGTGAAGGGTAGATCATGCCTGCTCAACTTGGTCAACTTCTTTGAGTCAGTCACCAGAGCTGTGGATGAAGGCAAGGTGGTTAATACACCCTACCTTGATCTGGCCATGACTTTTGATACCGTTCCCCACTTAGGAATCATAGAAAAACTCACTAAGCTTGGCATCAACCCCTATATCACTAGGTGGGTTGCAAACTGGCTCACAGACAGAACCCACAGTGTGAAAGTAGCTGACTCCAAGTCAGACTGCTGATCAGTCATGAGTGGAGTCCCACAGGGTTTGGTCTTGCATCCTGTCCTGTTTGGTATCTACTTCTTTGAAGTCCAGGCCAACATGAAGGGACTCTGGCTGACAAAGTTCACAGACAGTTGCAAGTTGGGAGCTATTATTAACTCCCCAAGTGATGTTGACATCCTACAGAATGGCCTCACTGTGACCAACGACTGGTGTCAGAACCATGGCCTTAAGCTCAATGCCAAAAAATGGTTTGTCATCCCCTTTGGGAAAAACCCGGTTCCCATGAATTACTACACTGATGGTAGTCCACTGAACACAGAAGACATTACAAGAGATCTGGGAACACAGGTTGACAGCAACCTCTCTTTTGATCACCACATTGCCACTGTGGTCAGAAAGTCCTTCTATGTGGCACATCTCATTATTAAGAGTTTTGCATCCAGGAAGAAAGAGATCATTGTCCCCCTCTACTCTTCCCTCATTAGGCCAATCATCGAGTACAATGCCCCATTTGGCATGTACCTCACTAGACACCTGCATCAACTGGAGAGGCTGCAAAAGTATCTCACAAAGAGGATCCTAGGCCTTCAACACTTATCCTATATGGACAGATTCAAAAAACTCCAACTATTCTATGTCTCATATTGCCTACTTAGAGGCGATCTCTGCTTGACTTACAAAACCATGTCTGACCCAGCTCTGTTAGAAATGCTACATCTAAAGAAATTCCAATCCCACCGCACCACATGCTCCAGACACCTCAACCTCAATACCACAATTAACAGAACATGCTGGAGGGACGGGCACATAACCCAGACACTGCCCATGCCAAGGAACAAACTTCCCATACATGTCAAGCAGAGCACTTTACTGACTCTCTTCAAGAGAAATCTTGATGAGTGGATGGGAAACAGAAAATTCACCCTGGGGATAACACCAGTGGCTCTATTGACAGAGGCACTGGGAACTAAGGTCAGGTCGCACTATGCCAGTATAATCCTATGGCTTAGCTTGTAAAGGCCCTAGAGCCATTAGCCTAGTACACACATATGAACCTATGAACCTATGTCATTACTCTGCTATTTTATCAGTCTGGAATGTGATCACTGGTTACCAGGGCTGAGCTATCCTTAGCAGGTGTAAGCATTGCTAAAATGTAAATGCTGGTAAGTGAAGCCTACACTGTATAAGCGCATATTTGTTTAACCATATGTTAACACCGCTTACCACCCGGCAAACCCGCTCAAACACACTTAAAGCTGCTCAAAGCTGCCTTAACCACTCTGTATCTAACAGTCCTTGTTCTGCCTAGCAACAAAATAAACAGCCCTTAAACCCAGGACCCTCTAGACTATAGTCACAGCCCTTAACCACTAAGCCATCTGACCTCTAAAAATGCCTGTGGATTTTTCAAATATATAATTCAGTACATGTACTGAATACTAGTGAACAACTGCTTTGACTACTACAATTGTTTACTACTTGTTAGTGAAAATAGTGTTGAATCAGTCATGTTTATATATCTAAATATACATATATCAGATAAATATGGTGGGATACATCTGAGAAGGTATATGCAACACTCATGTTTACACATAACAAGGATATGGATATATATATATATATATATATATATATATATATATATATATATATATATATATATATATATATATATATATATATATATATATATATATATATATATATATATATATATATATATATGTATATATATATATGGGTCTACTTCATTTTCCCTAACTTCCAATTGACTGACACCCATTTGCCTGACCCCATTTGACTGAAATTTAATTTGACCAACACTTCATTTGCCCGACACTTCATTTGACTGACAAATATTATTGGCAAGTAAATGGAATATGTCCCCTTCCCCACTGTAGTGTGACCCTGGAGCTAGAATATATAGTTAGGGGGGTGTGGGGGCACACTAAGCAATATGAAAACAAAACCAAACAATACAATATGAAATTAAGTGGGGGGCTTTGCCTCAACACCCCCCATTGTGGGGGGCTGTGCCCCCCACACCCCTCTAACTATATATTCTAACTCCAGGGTCACACTGCAGTGGGGAAGGGGACATATTCCATTTACATGCCAATAATACTTGTCAGTCAAATGAAGTGTTGGGCAAATGAAGTGTCGGGCAAATTAAATTTCAGTCATTTGGTCTTAAGCAAATAGGTGTCAGTCGATTGGAAGTTAGGGCAAATGAAGTAGACCCATATATATATACATATATGTATGTATATATATATATATATATATATATATATATATATATCTATATATATCTATATATATATATATATATATATATATATATATATATATATAAATATATATATATATATGTATGTATATACACATGTTCATAGGTAGGTACTAGGCTATCGGACTGAGGGCCTATGTAAGTATAGCCAACAAGGTTCCCTGGCTTATGCCACCCAAGAAAGTTATTTTCCTGTGCCACTGTTGAGCAGAGACACAGAAGTGATCCCAGGGGTGTATTTCCTATTTCCCATCCACTCATCAAGATTTTTCATGAAGAGTGCTAATGAAGAACTTTGCTTGACATAGATGGGTAGCCTGTTCCAGAGTATGGGAAGTCTCTGAGACAGGATTCTATCCCTTCAACATGTCCTATTTATTGTGGTGACAAGGTTTAGGTCCCTAGACCATGTAGCTCGGACGGGATTTCTTTAGGTGTAGCATGTCCAACAGCTCTGGGTTTGACATAACTTTATATGTCAGACAGAGATCACCTCGGAGTAGGCGATATGCTATGGAGTAAAGCTGGAGTTTTTGAGATGGTCAGTGTGGGACA
Organism: Protopterus annectens; assembly: GCF_019279795.1. Taxonomy (NCBI): domain Eukaryota; kingdom Metazoa; phylum Chordata; order Ceratodontiformes; family Protopteridae; genus Protopterus; species Protopterus annectens. The sequence goes on from NC_056730.1 coordinate 187,664,187, forward strand.
TCTCTTTGAGGCCAGTAATCCTCTTTGTGAGGTACTTCTGTGGCCTTTCCAGCTGCTGCAGATGTCTTGTGAGGTACATTCCAAAAGGGGCATTGTACTCTATAATGGGTCTAATGAGTGTCAAGTACAGGGGAACAATGACCTATTTTTTCCTGGATGAGAACCCTTTTATGATGAGGTGTGCCATGTAGGACTTCCTGACTACTGTGGCGATGTGACTATCAAAGGACAAACAACTGTCCACCTGGGTCCCAAGATCTCTTATCACACATTCAGTGTTAAGTAGACTGCTGTCTATGTAGAAGTTCATGGGTACAGAGTTTTTACCAAAGGGGATGACAATGCACTTTTTAGCATTGAGCTTGAGGCCATGGCTCTGACACCATGCATCTGTCTCAGCAAGGCCCTTCTGTGGCATTTCCACATCATTTGGAGACTTGACTATGGTTCCTAGTTTGCAGTCATCTCCGAACTTTGTTAGCCAAAGGCCTTTTGTGTTAGCCTGTACTTCAGAGAAGTAGATACCAAACAGGAGAGGTCCCAGGATGGAACCCTGTGGTACTCCACTTGTCACTGGTTTGATATCAGATTTGGAGTGTGCAACTTTTACAGTGTGGGTTCTGTCAGTGAGCCAGCTGGAAACCCATCTTGTGATGTAGGGATTTATACCTAGTTTAGTGGGTTTAGCTATAATTCCAGAATGGTGGATGGTGTTGAAAGCCTTGGCGAGGTCAAGATCAGCTCTGTGAACCACCTTACCCTCATCTACAGCTTTGGTGACTGCCTCAAAGAAGGCGATCAGATTCAGGAGGCATGATCTGCCTTTCACAAACCCGAACTGGGTGGGATCCAGAGTTTGGAGGTTACCAATGTCTTTGTTTATGAGTTCCATGATGATACATTCCATGGCGTTGCAGACCAGGCTCGTCAGGCTAATAGGGCAATAGTTCCTGGGATCAGTTGTGGCTCCTCTGCTGTGTTTTTGGCTTTAGAGGGTGCAGCTTTTACCTGCGTAGTTGTGATTACAGGGACTCTGCATTCTTCCTGTATAGATATGGGCACTTTAGGGGGTGGGGGGGGGGTTAGTACTGAACCCATCTGCCAGGATGTTGGCAATATCAGTTGGTTCTCTAATTTTAGTGCCGTTGTGCTGTAACTCAGAGCAGATCAGGGTGTTGCCATTGAGATTCTTGACATAGCTATAGAATGCTTTGTGGCTGTCCTTAGAATCAGTGGTGATTTTGTTTTCGTAGCTAGCTTTGGAGGATCTTATAAGGGATCTCAGCTTCATACTAAGGCTGACCAGGGAGCTCCTCCACTCATGAGATTTTACTCTCTTTTGCAACAATTTCTTCCTTCTGTTGTACAGTTTGTTTATGGCAGGGGACCACCAGATTGGCTTCCTTTTCTTGGAGGATAGCGTCTTGGTTCTGTTTGGGATAGCATGAGCCATGCACTCGTGTAAGTGCTTATAGAGTGCATTTGTGTAGGATTCAGCAGTCGTAACTGTATTGTCCATCTGCATTGGTGTCATGAAGTTCGCCACTTCTGTCTTAAGAAGCATGAAGTTGGCTTCGGAGAAATTTTTTATGGTGGTTTCCTCAATGGGGGGTGGGGGCGGGATGTGGATATCAAGGGTGATTAGCTTATGGTCGGATCATACCAACGAGGAGTTGACTTCAGGTGTGGAACACTGGTCACTCATGTTGGTAATGACTAGGTCTAGGATATTGTTGCCCCTGGTGAGGGTGTGGATAAGTTGATCCAGGGCATTGGAATTTATGAATTCCAGAAAGCGTTGTGTGAAGGAGTTGGTACACGAGTAGTTTTTCCAGTTAATGGTGGGGTGGTTGAAATCTCCCATTATTAGGGTGTTTGGTTGAACCCTAATATTTTCCAGTACATCAAGAAAAGAGGAGTGGGAATCTTGGGGCAAGTTGGGGGAATCTGTAGCAAGCTACAATTTGGATTGCAGTTTTGCCCAGAGTTAGTTGCACTTGGATAACCTCAGATGCATTATGCTGAGCAACTAGCCTGGAGGTGTGGATATTCTTAATGAATATGGACACACCTCCACCTTTGGTGTTCCGGTCCAGGTTACATGGCCGAAACCTGTGGTATGAGTTATAGCCTGGTAGCGCAGGGTTGCTCTCTGGAGCCTTGAACCAGGTCTCAGTCACTGCACAGATATCGATGTTCTCCATTTTAAGGAGTGCCTCGAGTGAGTGCATTTTGAGATTTAGACTTCTAGCATTAGCCTCAGTTTTTGCTTGCTTGTTCCTGTTACAGTGGTGAATTTGTCATTTGAACCTTGCCTAAAAAAGGCACTATAGGAGCAGCAAGAGCCTTAGCCAGTATCCAGAATCCCAGGGGTGACAGGTGCAGGCCATCTTTGGCAAAGCATTGTAGCCCGTCGACCATGTCATCCCAAGCAGACAGATACTGGATCCCCCTAGAATGACATCAGAAGCTCAGCCAATTCTTGAAGTCAATCATTTTGTCCTTGTACTGCGGTATCATTCTGGGCAATGGCAGAATGCTACTCAGGGCTAGGGTCGTACTTGCCTGGGCTGCAAGATCGGAGAGCTCTTCCATGTCTCTTTTCATGTAGTCCAGGGAGGTATGTCTCAGGTCATTCACACCAACATGGACAATGACAGAGTCATATTTGTGCTTGTTGTGGAGTGACCTGAGAGTGTGAGTTATGTGGCAGATCCTGGCAGCCAACAGGGAGCTGACAGTAACCTTCTCCTTGTTTAGCCTGGTGAGTGGGACATCTGTGTGCCTGACTACAGAGTCACCTATGACTAGTGTGTTGGATATGTTGTTTTGCCTTATTGGCTGTAGTTGAGTGGCACACTGAGTCTGTGGGCTATGTGTCATTTGGGTTGTGTTGGGGGGGTGGAAGTTGCTTGCATTTCTACTTTGGAGGTCTCTGTTGCATGGGCAGATTATTATTGAGAGCCTCCGCAAATGTTTTTGTGTTTCTATGTGTGGATTTTGGTGGTGTATATTTAGTGAGACTATGTGATAAGTGTGGTGTGGTGCAAGTGTTTACTTTCTCCTCTTGAATGTCAAGTTCGGTCTTGGTTGGAGAGAGCTTTACCTCCAGTTTGGCTAGATAAGTGCATCTCTGATAGGTTGTAGTGTTGGGTGGTAGGAGGAGAGGGCTGTATGTGTACATGAGGCAATTTCTACTTTGCCCAAGATGCCCAGATTCATCAGATAAACAGGAGAGAACACTGGGATCTGACCCTTGGACATGCCTGAATAAAAAAACTATTTTCCTCTAGATAGATGAGGAAAGTGAGTGCAAGAGCTGTTTTTCTCTAAGTAAGTGAGAAAAGTAAGTGCAAAAACTATTTTCCTCTAGGTAATGAGGTAGGTTTAGTGCTATAGTAATTAGTAGCTT
>NC_056730.1:187672598-187742598 GCF_019279795.1 Protopterus annectens
CTCCTAAGCATACATCCAAGCAACCCCCCCCATAACAGAAACCAGGTAACACATACATCACAACGTCCGTGTGCCAAGCAAAAACAGCCCCTAAGGCTAAATAGCACACCTAACACACTAGTAATCGGTGATTCTATCATCAGGCACACAGACGTCCCACTCACTAGACTGAACAAGGAGAAGGTTACTGTAAGCTGCCTGTCGGGTGCCCGAATCCGCCACATAACACATGCACTCAGGTCACTCCACAACAAGTACAGATATGACTCTGTCATTGTACATGTTGGCGTAAATGACCTGAGACGTACCTCCCTGGACTCCATGAAAAGAGACTTTGAGGAACTCTCTGACCATGTAGCCCAGGTTGGTATGACTCTGACACTGAGTAGCATCCTGCCCTCACCCAAAATGATGCCAGCATACGAAGAAAAAATGATCAATTTCAACAATTGGTTAAACTACTGGTGTCATTCAAAGGGGATCCAGTACTTGTCAGCCTGGGACGACACCTGTTGCCCCTAGGCTTTTGAATACTGGCCAAGACTCTTGCCGCCCCAATACTGCCTTTTTTAGGCAAGGCTCAAAAGACAAACCCACCTCCATAAACAACAATAATAAACAAAAACTGAGGGCAATGCTGCTCAACGCCAGAAGTCTAAACCTCAAAATGCATGCACTCAAGGCTCTCCTTAGTATGGAAGAAATCGACATATGTGCAGTGACAGAAACCTGGTTCAAGGCTCCAGAGAGCACACCAGCACTACCAGGCTATAACTCCTACCATACCTTTAGGTCCCAAAACCAGTACCGGAACACAAAAGGAGGGGGTGTGTCCATATTCATCAAGAACACCCAAAGATCACAGATGACTGCAAACTAGGAGCCATAATCAAAACTCCTAATGATGTGGACATCCTACAAAAAGACCTCACTGAGACAGATGCTTGGTGTCAAAGCCATGGCATCAAGGTCAATGCCAAAAAGTGCATTGTCATCCCTTTTGGTAAAAACTCTGTACCCATGAACTACCACATAGGCAGTAGTCTACTTAACATTGAAAGTGTGATAACAGACCTTGGGACACAGGTGGACAGTAGTCGCTCCTTTGATAATCACATCGCCACAGTAGTCAGGAAATCCTTCTACGTGGCACACCTCATCACAAAATGTTTCTTATCCAGGAAAAAAGAGGTCATTGTTCCCCTCTACTCATCAATCATTAGACCCATTATAGAGTACAATGCCCCTTTTGGTATGTACCTCACAAGACATCTACAACAACTGGAAAGGCCACAGAAATACCTCACAAAGAGGATTACTGGCCTCAAACAGATGCCCTACACAAACCATCTCAAAAAACTCCAGCTTTACTCTGTCACATATTGCCTACTCAGAGGCAATCTCTGCCTAACATACAAAGCTATGTCAAACCCATAGCTGCTGGACATGCTCCACATAAAGAAATCCCAATCCCTCTGAGCTACACGCTCTAGGGACCTAAACCTTGTCACCACAATAAACAGAACATGCTGGAGGGATAGATTCCTGTCCCAGAGACTTCCCATACTCTGGAACAAACTACCTATCTATATCAAACAGAGCTCCTCATTAGCACTCTTCAAGAAAAATCTTGATGATTGGATGGGATATAGAAAATTCACCCCAGAGGTCACTTCTGTGGCTCTGCTTGACAGAGGCACAGGAAATAATTTTATTGGGTGGCAAAAGCCAGGGTACCGTTTGGCTAGGCTTATATAGGCCCTAGGGCTAATAGCCTAGTACCTACCTATGAACCTATGATTTTGAGCCTTTCACACTTTCCTCTGGGTTGTTTTCAAACACATTTTTAGGGCCATGCATACATGTATGCATTCTTTGATTCACCTCCGTAATTGTGTTAAATTATATTCCTTGTATAATACAGCACCAGTTGTTAAAATGTGTTTTAAATTTGTAGTTTTGAACAGTCTTCCAGTAAGCAATGAAACAAAATGTATGAACCAATAATGACAAAACTACCCATTTCAGAAAATTTCAACCATAAAAGGCCACTCCAACTTCTGTCATTACAATCCACCAATATCAGTAAATATGAAAAATCTCTGCAGAAGTCAGTCATCTAAATAATTCCACATTTAAGGAATCTCTAACTAATGACAAGGTTGCTGCTAGGAAACAACTTTATATTTTATTGTTTCATCTACAAATAAAGTGTCTGCTGCAACCTTGAAGAATAAATTGCTGTGGGGCGGAGCCTGAATGGCTAACTGAAAGCAGCAGTATTTTAGAGCTCCATATAACTAGTTAAATAAGACAGGAAAAATATTCTTTTTTTTTCTTCAAAGTATAAAATCTTATAGATAAAGGACTAATTTACATAATTAGAAACTTTGGTGAAGTTTTACAAATAATTTCTTGTCAAAAAGCTTGGAGATATATTCACTTGTTAAATGAGTAACTCAAAGAATTCTCATCAGGATGCTGCCTTAAAGAAGGAACTACAACAGATAGCATCTACTCTGCAGGAGTTGTCTTTGAAGATGGATGATTTTAAAGAGAACCTAGAAAATCTTAAAACAAGCAGACAAAAACAGGCTGACACCCTCAAGGAAATGCTACAACAACACCCAACAAGGATAACAGGAATAGAGTTTTCTCTAAATGACTTAGAAAGCAGACTTAAGGAAGTGGAAACACAGAAAGAACTGCTTCTTAAAAAAAACACTTGGTTGGTTAATAAAGTAGATGACTTGGAAAATACGGAGAGGAGAAATAACATCAGGATTTTTGGATTACCTGAAAACACAGAAGGTGAGGATATTATTTCCTTTTTATCAAGCTGGATTCCTGACTTTTTAAATTTAAAAGAAGGACTTTCCATTGGCATTGAAAGGGCACACAGAGCTCTTGGGAAACCGGCCACTAACTCAAACTCTCCTCCTAGGTCAATAATGATCAAATTTCTTTCATACTTGGACAAGGAACTGATTTTAAGATCTGCTTGGAGGAAGGCACCTCTAAAATATAAACAGAGCCTGATAACATTTGATAACGACTATTCATCTAGAATAATGGAAGAAAGAAAAAAAGTGTGGCCAATGATAAAGTTTCTGAAACAAAATAACATCAAGGCACAACTTGCATATACAGCTAAGACAAGAATACTGTATGCCAACGAGATGAGGACTTTTATTGACTTAGAGGAAGCCTCTTCATTTATTAAAACTAATAATGTGATTACTTTACCAGAAGATATGAATTGGATGTCACCTTCTCTCAAGAGAACAAAAGAAACAAATGTCTGGACAGATGTCAAAAAGAAGAAGCAAAAGACTGATACTGTTATAGCCAAGTCACTCAAAGCATCTACTATGATATGAATTGTTTTAACATTACTTTAAAGGACCAATTTTACTGCTTGGAATTTTAAAACAAAGGTAACTAACTACGAGAAACTTTATAATTTTTGAAAATAGATGACACATGAGAGTTTTCACATTACCTCAGGTATGTAAAACAGAGCACTTTTCTTTCACAGAAGGAGGGTTATATAGCACATAAAATATTTATACTGTAAATCAACATACATAGTATATGTGTATTTTCTCTTAATTTACTCTTTTCTTTCTCTCTCTTCTCTCTTTTCTCATTATTTATTTTAACTGCATCTTGTCTCCCTTTCTAAATTCTCTCCTATTTACTATAGTAATATAGTCTGTATATATATTTAATAACTCACTATCTATACATAGATAAATAATAGTCTAAAATAATCTAGTTTTAAGGTAGACTAATTGGAATAGTGACCTTAATTAATTGTTATTACAATATTTATTATATTAATGATAGTCACTGTTATGCTTATTGGAAATGGGGACATGTTTGTGATTAACTCTGAAATATTCCATTCATGTACATATGTCCTTTGAATTATTTCCTTTTAGTATTAACAAATACATAAAAAGGAGGGAAAAATGTACTGTTGGTAAAGAGAAGTGATGCTTTCTTCACATGCTGGTTGCGTTGCCATAGCAACAGTAAAACTTGCTACAGTTTCTGAGGACACTGTGAACCTGCAAAGTACATTTAGCCTCACAGATAACAAATAATAAGAAAAAGTAATGTTGTTTAGTTATTAAAATTGAAAACAACCTAAGCAAGGTAAACTAAATACATAATAGTACTATTTGTAAATATTTTATGATTTATCCTCATAGGATTACATATTCCTGGAAACACAACTGAAATGTTCCCAAACTACATGTGCACTTAAATGTAGCTGCTTGATTAAAACATATTAGTCAGTTTAACATGCTGATTTCACAAGCTGTCTGCACTGCAAAAGTTTCATTTTATATGTTACTTGAAATTGTCAGTCTCTAGAGCATATGAAAATATAAATATTACTTTTTGCAACATGTTATCGTTGCAGTTACCTCACACTCTGTACAAACTACCGATAGCTATTCATTTAAAATATCAGTTTAAATATTAGATGTGCCCTTGAAATGCTATTGACATTTTAACAAAATATAATTTAAACTGTAAAATGAATGACTTGAAAGAAGTGAAGTTGTTGTGGCTGTTGTGTCTTTCGGCTTTTCCCGGTTAGGGGTCGCCACAGCTGAACTCCGGTCTGCTAATGATTGGCAGTAGAATTTTACGTGCTGAGTTGCCAGCCCTAATGCACAGCCTTCAATGAGGGTACGCCCATTCACGCATGTCTCCACACAGAAGACGCTCTAGTTGAGAATCAAACAGGACAATGTCTTACTGTGAGGCGACAATGCTACCGCAGCACCACCACCGCAGTACTTGAAAGATGTGAAGTAATGCATAGATTTCAAAGGCAGTTTTTGACACTACAGTAAAAGTAAAAATATAGATTCACAAGGAAGTATTGAAAGGTTTTAGTCTTCCACATAAAATAGCTTACTGTCAACATTTTGCGATATCCGAAAGTTTGAAGAGCTAGGAAATTACTATTCTTTGTCTTTATAATGATTATTAGACAGATGTTAGACTCTGCTTAGTTTAATGAATTGTGACATATGTTTATGAGGAAAAGTGGACTCAACTGAAATGTCCCCAAATTACTTGTGAATATTAATGAAACTGCCTGATTAATATGCATAACTTACTTTAACAACCTGAATCCATAAGCTATCTGCTCTATATATGCTACATTATATATGTCACTTGCATATGACAGGCTCTAGAGCACACGAAAAAATACATATTATTTTTGCAACATGCTATATTTTCTCTAACTATACATTCTAAACTAACTCAATTGGCAACTGACAAGTTATTTATTTGAAACATCAGTCTAAATATTAATTGTGCCCTTGAAATGCTATTGCCATTTTGACAAAACAAAACCTGAATTGAAAAAGGAATGATTTGAAGAAGTGAAGTATTGTACAGATTTCAAAGACAGTTATTGACACTACAATATAAGTAGAAATGTATACATGCCAGGAAAAATTGAAATGCTTTATACTTTTAGTTAAAATAGCTTATTGTTAACTTTTTTGCTTTAACAGAAAATATAAAGAGCTAGGAAATTATTTCTAATTTGTCTTTATAATGTTTACTAAAGTGATGTTAGTCACTGACATGTTTAATGGATTGCAAGTCATGTACAAGACAGACTACTGAATGTTATTTCTGTTTACCTATGTTTGCTGATTTTCTTTTATTAGTACTGATTTAAAACAAGGGAAAGAAAGGGAAGGGAAATCTCTGTTTTTGGTCAAGGGAGGAGAGGCTTAAGAGTATTCTAACTGCCCTGAGAACTCTCTAAGATGCTCTAAATACCATTGATTAATACTTACCTAAGGTAAGTCTTGATTACCATATAGGTACCTTCACTTTCATTCTAGACCTGATATGATTACCTATTCTGGAAGCAGGAGGTGCCCTATGTAGAATGGGAATTGTCAGGGTGATCATAGTTCATTCTTAGACTCTGCTTTGTAAATCTACAAATATGTAAAAGCACTGTACACTAGAATGTAGGGCGTCTCTACTCAGAGTCAGGATACCACTGATAAGCCGTGTCTTTTCATAAGTGTAAGTTGAAGTTGGTGAGCTGAAGATTGGGAAAGTAAAGGAAGACAGTACACCTACAGTAAATTCATATTTCATTGGTAATCACTCATTGTCTCCTGTCGATTTCTTTTAGTCAAATTATTTTAGTAATAATCTATTTGTTGTTGCCTTATATAGTGTATGCTCCTCTGTTGCATTTAATTTATCCAAAATGACATATCTGACATATTTGGGCTCTCTTAAGGGTAACTAAATATTGGATATTTTCTAAGTCAACTTAATAATTGTTTACACTACTAACATTCCATCCTGATATATAAAATACTATAGAACAATAATAGAATAATATAGAATTTCATATCTCTTTTAAGAAAATTCTCCATATAATAATTTAACATATGGAACTTAGTTTATATTGTTGGTTAAAGGTATGAGTGATAATCCAATAGATCTATCTTTATCTATTGGTTTAGGAATTACTTTCATTCCATGTTTAATGGGAAATTCATATTTACTTATATTTGATACTTTAGAATTAATGTTTTATTGAAGTACTTTTTTAAAGCCTGATCAGAATTTTACCCTACTTATATTGAAAGAAGAAAGCACATTAAATTACACTCCCAAGTTTACACACATACAAATAATATTCAATGTTATCAGAGAATATGGTATAACTACTTTAATCAAAATAAAAAAATAAGCAAAAAGTTTCTTCCAACAATAACTTGAAATGGATTTAGCATTCTTATCATTAAATACTAATAGCTTAAATAATGCAAATAAAAGATAAAATTTAATAAAATATTTAAATCTAAATAAGACACAAGTAGTATTTCTCCAGGTAACACATTTTAAGACTAATGATAGCTTTATTTGGAACCCTAAGGACTATACAGTCTTAGCTCAATCCTCCTATAGAACAAAGACAAAATGTATATCAATTCTCTGGAAGAAAAACATAATCACTCCAAAAGTTATTTATAAATATGAAAACAAAGAAGGTCTACTAGCATTTGCTATAATTAAATTTAATAACAGAATATGGACCTTCACTAATCTATATTGGTTACCAGGAATTGGAGCAGGAATGGTTAGAAAAACACCTAGCTTTTATTTCCAACAATTATAAAGGAAATCATACTGGGAAGAGATTTTAATTATACCTTAGAAGCTTCTGAAACCAGGAAGAAGTCTTTTTGCATAGCAACTATTTCAAAATCTCATAAAAAGATGGATTGATTCATTTCATTTAATAGACACTTTTAAAGTAAAAGATGATAAATCCTTATTATTTTCCCATAAAAGACCATAGATTTGGAACACAAACCAGAATAGACAAATTATTCGTAGTTCAAGATTTACAAACAAAAATCCTCAACTTCTCAATAGTTCCATGCCCCTTCTCAGGTCATGACTCTCTGATAATGAAGCTCCAAATAGAATTTAAACCTTGTTGGGAGGTGGCCTAATGGTTAAGGTGTTTGCCTTCCAAACACAAGATGCAAGGTTTGAGTCTCACAAGGGATAATTGGCTAAGGTTAAAATGGCTCGCAAGGGCAGTTAGCTTAGTACTAATCTATGAACCAGTCTATATTCCTCTCAACTAGAATTCCATCATATATCACAAAAATTAAAGAACTTAGATCCTGGATGTTGTCATAATTATTTCTTGAAAATAATAATACAACAGAAATCAATAGAGTCATGGTTTGGGACTCATTAAAGCATATTTATTTGGTAAGACCCTTAGCTGGTACAAAAACAAAGTCAGAGAGTGGGAATCTGAATCATTAGACTTGCAAACCAGACTCTTGACAGCAAAATCTAAAAAAACAAAATCAGAATTGTCCAGAAGTCAAAAAAGAAATAGAGGAATTAAATAAAAAATGTAATAAATTCTAACACACAAATTTGTCTAGCCTTGGAAAAATTTAAAATAAACTCATTAGCCACCTCCCACAGATATCTACATAACTTCTCTACAAGAATTAAAATACAATCTAAAGCAAATAATATTAGTAGTATATATCATGAAAAGAAAGGGGAAAAGTATCAGATATAGGAGACATCCTTGAAGCATTTCAGTTCCATTATATGGAACACTTCAAAAAAGAAGATTTAGATACCAACCAAATAAACTTAGATACAAACCTTGTTAATATAAAAAAATTGCTGAAAACTTACAACTAGACCTACAAAAACCTATATCCTACCAAAAAATTTTTGACAAGATAAAAGTAAGTAAATCTAACAAAGCTCCAGGGATAGGTGGTATAATTACAGAAATTTACAAACTCTTCCCTTCAACAGTAATCTCCCTTTTTCATAAAGCTTTGCTAGAAGTCCAGTCAGAAGCAAAAATACCACCCTCATAAAAATATTCTCTCATAACACCAGTTCTAAAAGATAATAAACCATCAGACCTTTGCACCTCATACAGACCTATATCATTACTGAATAATGATTACAAAATTCACACACAAGTAGCAATATTTCAACTGGAAAAATGTATCCCCAGATAAAAGTCCACAGAAAATGCAACACACACAAATGTCTAGGGATCATAAACCAGGCAGGTAAACAGATAAAGTATTTTCCCAATAATACGATTACAAGCTGAGTCAAATATTATTCCACAGTTAAAAGAAAATGGCTTTATTGTAATTGGTAAGTGCTTTCATGGGAATACCTCCCACTTCAGCAGACCATAAAAACAAAATGCAAACACTTCCTTATATATAAAAAAACAACTACTTAACAATCATCAATTAAGAACCAATCAATCACACTTTTTAAAGATACATTGTACTCTTTCTCATTCACGATAAATTACAGGAAGCCAGTGCAAACTCACGATGTAAGTTTACTCTGAAGGTCATTCTTACTATCAAAACTAAGATTCTACTTTTTAACATTGACATTTTATATATGCACATATGATGACTAATTTATAACAACTACAAACATTTATTTGCAATAAACACATATATAAATATGAGTACATAAAACATATAAGACTTTCATATATGCAATACTGTAACAATTAATAATCTTGTAAATGAATTAAAAAATGTCAGTGTAGACTAATAATATACCTCTAGAGGTTTCACTTCCTCATCAAAATTGAGGTTCTACTCTTTTACCCTTATAACATTGGAATTTATATGCAAAATATTAATTGTTACAGTATTGCATATATGAAAGTCTTATATATTTTATGAACTCATATTTAGTTATGTGTTTATTGCAAATAAATGTTTTTAGTTGTTATAAATTAGCCATCATATGTGCATATATAAAATTTGAATGTTAAAAATTAGAATCTTAGTTTTGATTGTAAGAATGACCTTCAGAGTAACATTGCATCGTGAGTTTGCACTGGCTTCCTGTAATTTATCGTGAATGAGAAAGAGTACAATGTATCTTTAAAAGTGTGATTGATTGGTTCTTAATTAATAATTGTTAAGTAGTTGTTTTTTATATATAAGGAAGTGTTTGCATTTTGTTTTTATGGTCTGATGAAGTGGGAGGTATTCCCATTAAAGTGCTTACCAATTACAATAAAGCTGCTTTCTTTTAACTGTGGAATAATATTTTTTTTCTCTGCTTGTAATCATATTATTGGGAAACTACTTTATCTGTTTACCTGCCCAGTTTCTGATCCCTGGACATTTGTGTGTGTTACATTTTTTGTGGACTTTTTTCTGAGGATACATTTTTCCAGTTGGAATATTGCTACTTGTGTGTGGACTTAGTTTTCTTTGGCAACAACTGGAGACAATGGCAGGTACGAGTGAAGTTGGAGCGGTGAACACCAACAGCCTAGAAGGTATATCTACATCGAGTAATGTTAGAATGGATACCATTCAAAATTACTCTTTAGGTTTCGCTTCTTTTATTTTTATTTTTGACACATTCAGTTGCTGCCTGATTTTTATCTACTTCTGGTTCAATTTCCATTCCCACAACAATATCCTTCTGCCAAATTAAGCATGGAAGACATCTTAGACTTGTTCTGCTCATGTTTTAAAACTTACACTTACACTATGTTTGAATCTGTTAGTACGCACTGATTTTTATAAATCATTTGATGAGCATGAAGCATCCTTCTTGTTTTCCTGTCAAAACTATCCAGCACCTTTTAGAGCCAGTCAGCCACCCCAAAACTGTAAGTTAGAACATGAAGAGAAATTGGTTTATAGTTCCTAGATGTCAGGACTGTTTTCAGTATTCATTTTAGTCTTCTGAAATACACCTTAGTAAGTTTTATTCACATTTGCTCATGTGTTATTGTTGAATCCTTCATCGTTTCCCAAATATTTATACACTCCCTCTTGCCCAATTTGTTTTATGTCAGATTCCTTTCCCAGACTGATATTTTCGTGGTGCTACAGCTTTCCTGCTTTAAAGGTTGCTTTTGCACATTTATCAAGACCAAATGACATTCTTATATCATCTGAAAAACTTTTGACCACTTGCAGTTGTGCTTTCAATTCCTCATCTGACAAGCTATACAGTTCTAAATCATCAACAAAAAGAAGAGGAGGAGTCTTTACACTTTGTTGTTTTCTGGAAGCAAAATTATAGCCATGGCCTAAGCTATTAAGAGGACAGCTTAATGGGTTGAGAGCAAGACAGAATAGCTGCGGTGACAGAGTCACCCTGGAATATCTCCCATTGAATTGTTATCCCTTTAATTATAATTTGTCCTTTATCATGGCATAATTACAAAGTGGCCTGCCACTGTTTCCTGGTCACTGTAATATAGTCGATCAGTGTAGGGTGCGTCTTATATATTTTAAGCACTCTTTTATCCATGAATGTGAAATACTATCAAATGCTTTTTTATAGTCAGTCCATGCCATACTTAAATTCTTCCCCTTTTTACAGTTCTCCAATATGACTTTATTTAAAAACAAATAAACCTTTGTACCATATGACTTTCTTTTATTGCCCTTTTGTTCTATTGCCATAATTGAGTTTTCTTCTAAATGACTATAAACTCTGTTGGCATCAATTCCAGTATATAGTTTATATGTTGTCAGAAGGCAAGTTATTGGTCTATAGTTTTTAGGGTAGCTTGCAGGTTCACTGTTGAGTAAGAGCATTGTTTTTCTTGTTGTTAGCCAGGTTGGTGTCTGTTCAGGGTGCGCATAGATATATATATATATATATATATTTTTTTTTTCTTACTCATGGCTAAATCTTCATACAAAGATGTTAATACTTTTAACATGAAGTTAGGTACTGCATCTGGGCCTGGGGTTTTCCATTTTTCTTAACTTTGTTTTAATCTCTCTGGCTGCAACTTCATCCCATTTCATTTAAAAAAAAGGGCACAGCACGACCATCCATATAAAACAGAGTTTATTACATCAAGCTTTCGAGTTAAAACTCTTTTTCAAGAATGAATCAGTACATTACAACCACAGAATAAATGTATAACACCAGCCAATCACATAACTCATAAACACATTATATAATTATGCAATTTATATAATTAATTGACTAAACCTAGTTTAGAAAACTTCACTAAAAGCAATAGTCAACTTAATAGTTGGATAAACCCATTTTAAAACTAAGAAGCTACAGAGAGAGCAGAATGTAAATGAATAAACTTTTTTAGATCTGATGTCTACCCAGGGCTTAACAAAACTAACAGTATTAAACCAATTTTAAAACTAAGACAAGCATATGTCAGTTAGAATATTATATTTGTCCTATGAAGCTTTTTAGGTTGTAATGAAGCATTTTAGTATATTATAAAGCTGATTTGCTTTTAGTGAAGTTTTCTAAACTAGGTTTAGTCAAGTAATTATATAAATTGCATAATTATATAATGTGTTCATGAGTTATGTTATGTGATTGGCTGGTGTTATACATTTATTCTCTGGTTGTAATGTATTGATTCATTCTTGAAAAAGAGTTTAAACTTGAAAGCTTGATGTAATTAACCCTGTTTTATATGGATAGTTGTGCTGTGCCTTTTGTTACTGGATTTAATTTCATGTTGGTTTACTAGTACGTTTAGCTGTACTAAACCTGGTTCTTGGACTCTGTACCTTTAAACTTCTTATTCTTTCTTTTGCTTCTTCTATCCATTTAGCATCTTTGTTAAGTTCCACAGGATCATCATAAATACTTTTCCAAAATGTATCTATTTCTTTTTTTTTTTTTTTTGGTGGTCTATCAATTCCTTTTACCTTGTTTCGCAATTCTCTATAAAACTTTTTTGGGTCATCAATAAATTGCTTATTTTGTACTTTTCCTTTATATTTATCTGTGTATGTTCTAAGTTTTTTTGCCTGTCCCAAGATTTTTAGTTTATTTGTGATAATGCATGATAGATCCTGATCTATTCTAATAATGTGCACTGCTTTTATTACATCTATCTTTCTGAGTATTTTTGTTGGTCTGTTCCCTCTTCTATACTCTTCTAACAGCGACCCTTCTTGTCTTAATTGCTTTATAATTTTCTCTAGTCGATATTTCTATGATGGTATTCAATTTATCCCCTTCCTTTCCCTCACTACCCTGTGTTCTTGTGGTAGAACGTTATCAGTTATTAATTTTGCTGCACAGTAATATATCCTGTTTACTTCTGTTCTATCGCATGGATCTCCATGAACAGTCCTAATTGCTGCATTCATTTGTTTTATCAAACTTCTGACTTTTTGGGTTTTATTGACCTCCTGCTGTCTATTTCTTTCAATGATCTTAATATATTATTTATCTCTATTAAATCAAGCAACTCTTCTCTTAACTCATTTTCTTCTGAACTAAGGACACACTTTTTGTTTTCCATTTCCTGCGGGCATTCTATAGAAAGTTCTATAACTTCTTCCCATGGTGCATTCTCTTCAATTTCATCCTGTGCCATACATTGCTCTGTCATGTGGGAACTCACTGGCCTATCACTTTTCAACATTGACTGTGTCAGTTTCCACAGTTTGCTGTCCACCTTCAAGTGAACATTTTTACTAGTTTTCTGTGGAAGGCTCCAAAATATCTTCATATGGCACCTGACCAGTTACTTCCCATCCCACTGGTTTCCCCTTAATTCAGATGTCCATTGCTCTATCCTGTTGTGGTGCTTTCTGAAATAGATTTTCTACACTGAATCCTTCACTTCACAGATACTCCATAACCTCAGTTTCTGTTTCTTTAATTTCTCCATTACTAAACTCCTTTTCTACTTTTCCTCTTTGTCTTCTTATTGTAAAGTTTTCCATCTCTGGGTTCCTTTGCCTGTATTTCTCTTCAAATATCTTTGGTGCTGCTTTTTTGCATTGCTAAGTTTTGCTTTTTTCTTTATATAGATATTACACCATATTAAATCTCTTTTTCTTTCCCATGTTCATATTTCTTCTTCAGATGTTTCCTGATCTTCCTGTTTCTCCTTACTTTGGGGAGTCGTTCCATCATGCTGTGTTGTAACCTGTGTTAGACCTTCTACACCAAATCCTTCACTTTGCAGGCACTCCATAACTTCAACTTCTATTTTTTAACTTCTACTTTACTAATCTTCTTTTCTTCATTCCCTGTTTGTGATATTTTTTTTAATTGTGAAATTTTCCATATCAGGATGTCTTTGCCTGTATTTCTCTTTGAATATCTTTGGGCTATGTTTACAGTATGAGAAATGTAGTGTATGATAAAGAATCATGATACTGTGTACTGTATGAGACAGTGTGTGCCGTGCAATAATGAAATAAGACAATGTGTACTGTATGAGACTGAAACATAAGTACACACTGTCTCATATGTTACAGCTTGTCGTATACAATACACATTCCTATGCTTCAGTCTCATTGAGTGCATGCTGTTTCATACAGTATACATGCATCATGTTTCATTATCATGCTCTACTCACTGTCTTACACAGTGCACATTATGTTTCATTATTGTACAATACACATTCCTGTGCTTCAGTCTCATTGAGTGCATGCTGTCTCATACAGTATACATGCATCATGCTTCATTATCATGCTCTACTCACTGTCTTATACAGTGCACATTATGTTTCATTATTGTACAATACACATTGTCACATATAGTACACATTGTTATGTTTCTGATAGATCAAAATCAATCAAATTGCTTGTTGCAAGGCTGAACAGGATTAATGAGAATATGTGGCTGCATTTACACAGCACTGCTGTAGAGTTTGTTAATAGAGGTTATAATAAGTGGAAAGTGCTAGAGATCTGTGAGGATGTTAAGAGTTGTAGATCTACCACAGCTAAGCCACTATTCTCAGAAGCTAGCTAAGCAGTACTAATGAATAAATGTTTGCAGGGTAAGGTTAGATGCATGTTAGCATATAATCAAAATACTGCCAGTGTTAAGAAAATTATTGAGAAATACTGGTACATCCTACATGATATACCAGAACTACAGATGGCAGCTGATGAGATACCATGCTTTGGCTATAAGAATAATCAAAGTTTGAAGTAGTTGTTATGTTTTAAAGAGCAGACATACATATCAAGTAAGAATGGTACCTCTAAATGTGCAGATGTACTTTCCGTAATTTCATTTGTTGTGATAAATATTTTACTCAACCAGTTTCTATCAAAATCTTCTGACTTAATGCATATGGTAATTGTGAAACTAGAAATGTTGTCTGACTGGCTGGATGTGTTGCATGTCAAGCATATTATGTGGGTAAAATGAACCAGAGGCTAAAAGCCATATCTATAACCACCTATCTGAAATTAATAGAAAAATAGTTACAAATGCACTATATAAACACATTAGAGACAATGGCTCTGGACATAGTTTTAAATTTTCAATTTTAAAGGGTAGTTGATAATAATATACATGGGGGTAATATAAATGATTACACTGAAAAGGAAGAATTTAATTGGATTTTACATTTAGGGGCACATATTTTACCTAGTTTGAAAGACTATCCCCAGGATTTACGAAGCCTCCGTGTAAGAGTTATAACTCTTACACGGAGGCTGCAGTTAAACGGAGTGATGTCAGCATGCTCTGAATATTCATGAGAGCATGCTGAATCACACCTAAGTCGAACACGGTCCGTGTAAGACAGTAGGGGGCGTGTCCATAGGCTGAGCCCTGCAAGCGGACACGCCCCCTGAAGTGTAAAAGTGCCCAAAGTAGACACCCACAACAGAGTCCACGGAAATGTGAATAAACACAACACAACACATGCCCCTACAGACTATTAAACATAAAACAATCTAAATGAACATGTCATATTTTTTTTAAATTGTAAAGATGTTTAACCGTGAGTGCGCTTCGTTTGCTGGCGTGCCGTAAGCGCAGCTACAGTTAGCAGTCAATGGGAAAGCATATAAGAACTAAATATGCAAAATAAGCCAGGAAGCAATAGCATAGCGGTAGAGATGCCGGCTGCAGAGCAGGCATTAATGGTTCGCGCCCCCACAACACAATTTTTTTTTTTTTTTTTTGCAAAATAAGCAGGAAACAAGTCCCTGACACATATGTACACATAAAACCAGAATATATGTAAAATGCAATGAAATATCCCATTTATATTGAATAAATGTGAGCTAAGAAATGAATATAAACTGCCAGATGTGCCCATAGCTGAGCTACAGTACAACAGAGTGAGTGTATGTGCCCGTAGATAAGCATTGCTTTAACTGGTGCAAAATGAGTGCCCGTAGCTGAACAGTGGTTTACCATGCTAAATATATGTGCCCCTAACTGAGCTGAGCGGAATATGTGTGCCGATAGCCAAATGAGGCTTAAACCAGCGTACCCCATTTGCGCGGAGCTGTGCACCGCGCAAACAAGCTAACCGACGGGCAACGTTGAGCAAGCCGTATCAAAACTGCCTTTGCACAGACACACCCCTCAACATGTCTAGACAGTCATGAAAAATAAAAAGCAGTGGCCAGGTTCGAACCCAGGATACTATACACCATAGTCAAGGTACAGAACCACTAAGCCATGACAGCAGTACCTAGAAATGCAATAATAGCTCATATATAGGAATGAATACAAACTACAGCATGACAATGCAGGTTTACTGAAGTTGATACAATTCCAAAATGGCCAATCACAGATATGTGCGGGAAAAACAGACTATATAAGCCCCATAGGCGGGAATACACAGCATAAACAATTGTAGAACAGACCTGCAGGCAGAATGTCAGGTGTAGGAGAGGGTAGTCGCTTTCGAGCAGAGGTGGGGTGTTGAGGAGTCCAGGTACATGGCCTGGCTCCTAGTCCACAACCATGAGGCCCAACTCATGCAGGGCCAGGTCCTCTGGGGAGCGTACAGGGCTGAGGCGTGGGACCAGTTGGCTCATGAACTCACCAGTGCCACAGGAATTCCAAGGACAGGTGAGCAGGTCCGTCACCACCATGCGGACCTGAAGAGATGCAAGCAGGACCAACTGAACCTTTGGATCCAGGAGGCCCGGCAATCACCCAACGCCCACCACTGAGTAAGTAACAAGTAATTATGTATGTAGAAAGTTAAACTACCTGAAATTATGGAGATGTGTATTCCAATATTACTTCATTTATATTACAGCTGCAGGTGTCCGTTCTGCAAACCGCAGAGCCTATGCCAATAGGCTGGTGCGGTTGCGCCACCAGGCAGGTCAGTAATCCACTACTAGTAACTGTAAAGATATATAAATGTATGACAGTCAGCAAAAGAGTGCAGTGTAGCCAGGAAGGAATTAAATCTGCAAGTAACAGTGTGAAAGTGTATGCAAGTATTGCCTGATTACAACAGTTCCCAGCCTGCAAGTGTAAACTAAACATGACACTGTCCAACATATATTTTGAAATAAAACTGCCCTGCCTGTAAGAAAATAGTACACAACCTGCAGCAGCATGTAAAGTACAGCTGCAGAAGAGGATGAAATCACATGTGTGAAATATATCCCTGTGGAAATACTGAAACATGACAGAAGTGAGACTGCTGGAAAGAACTGTAATAACTACTGTTAAAACATGTCAATAAAGCCTAGAAGTACCAGTCTGAATAGTAACATGAAAGCAAGTGAGAGAGTGTGAGAAAGTGTCAGGAATACAGCAATACAGTAGTAATAACCCCTGAATAAACTATACTGCAGTTAGGACAGAATTAAATGCATGTGAGACTCAGAACCAAACAGCAAAATCTGTTCAAAGTGTTGCTGCATGTGGAATGTGTACACTAAAATCTGGATATGTTGCTCCCAGTCTGAAATATGCAGATAGGATGATTGTCTGATATACCAAACATCCACACTTGTCTACAAGTATATAAAGCAAAGGTAACAAGATGATGTATCTGAACAAAGCTCGATATGAATGTGTATGAACAGCAATAAAATGTAGATTGATGTTGCAGTAACAGTCCCATCTGCAAGGTTAAGTAGTTAACATATAGGACACTGTAGTTAGAACAGTAGTGTGTATATAACTGTAGCTATTAGAAATGTACAGCATATGTATTTGTATTCAAAGGTGTTATTATTACTTTATTTACCCCACCCTCTAACCACCTATAACCCATTCCACGTGAAAATGGTATGTGCAATCACAATTACCACCCCTGGACGTCTGTCCTGTTGGGTCATATATATTTGCATGTCTGTTGATGCATCCGCCCTGTTCATACATCCACACCTGATGGCCTGTTGCCATCAATCAACCCTGCATGTTGTTGGACTGTGTATTACTGTTCAAATTATGCATGTGTTATGCACGCTGTTCAATGGTGTGAATATCTGGGTGTTTGTTTAATGGGAATACTAATGCATGCTGTTACAACTAATTGTGAATGGTATTATATGTCACTAACCCAAACTGTCATGACATAATGCAAAACATAGAACGACAGGGAAGGCGGGTTCCAGCGGACCCACCTCTCCCACCTCAGCTGGCGAGTGCACCTGGCACTAGTGCCGAGTCCGGACCCTCCTCCGGTGGCCCTGTGCCACCTGCGGGTGGAAGCGCTGCAGGGGATGGGGCTCGGCCCCCCTCTGCAAGTGTGGCCGGAGGAGATCCACAACTCACCCTCCGTAGCGTCTGGAATGTGGTGCGTAGGGAGATTCGGGACTCTGTCCTCGAGCCCCTACGCCAGCTCGAGGCACGGGTGGCGCAACTAACGGGCATGCCCGTTGCCCCGCCTACACAGCCCCGTCCTGGGCAGTGAAGGAACAGTGGCAACTGCCTATGGGTGGGGATATCAGTTCCACTGTTGCCATCTGTGGGCTCATGGGCTCTGGATATCCAAACCTCCGTCCCCGTCAATTGTGTAACCCCCCCACACATGTCATACACCGCCCCTGTATGCGTCTTGTTTGTCTTGTCTCTTAACCTACCCAACCTACCTCCCCAGCTGTACCGACTACCTTCACCTGACATACCACTCTCACCTGAAAAAAAAAAAAAAAAGGGCACTCTGTACCCACAAAAAAATTACGCCCCATACATAGCTGCCCATTCCGCACACATGTCTACTGGACATGGAACCTATCAATTCCAATTGGCTGTACAACAAGTATTATTGTTGTCCTGACACCTCTCTCAGGGGTGGAAGGTTTCAAATGTCACACCAAATTACATACATATGCACAGCTGTTGCTGCTGAAGAAATGGGCAGCTATGGGCCTTATCTACATCCCTCCTGCACATCCCAAGCTTGTTTCCCTACTGTCTTACCCTCTTTGTGACCCCTTTTTCACCACTTTCCTGTCATCCCCATTTTTCTTTTCTTACAAGGAAAATAGCGCGGGTGTGCGCAAGAGTAAGCACGTTTAAGTGGTTGTAATCAGGTGTGCGCTTGTGTGCGCGGAGCTAACCGCCAGTGCGCATGCGTGAGCTCCACGCAAACCAGCGCTAACCCAGTTACAACTGCTTAAAAGTGCCTTAGGCACTTTGATTGACAGGTCCTGTACTCAGTTCAAAAGAAAAATAAAATCCCACTGTGAGTCCCGAACCCAGGACCTTGGCAACTATAGTCTGCATGACTTACCACTAAGCCATGACTCTTATATAAAAACATTGTGCTAAAGTAAATATATCATGTAACAGTAGGAATGAATGTAAAGGGAATATAGATGTGTAGTACACAAAGCATGACATTTAGAATCACAAACAAAACTGGTGGATTTCCATAATAGTAGTGTGTGAACAGAAACAGCCATGCTAGTTGGAAGCTAGTAGGTAATAATGTCACCATAGCACCTTGCAAGACACAGACATACTCACAGTAGGATAAGCACTGCCCATACCCCACAACCTCTTACAGGAACACATCCGGACCAAGTAATAAAATATGTGGAGCAAAGGCCCAAAACCAGGGACACATTACAAATAAAGTTACAACAAATGCAGACAGTTCAGAAAGTAACAGGGTCTACACCTTGTGGGATGTTTGGAAGGGTATGCAGTCTGGAACTTGAATGTTTGTCACCATATTCTGACTTGAGCCCAGACTGACTTGCCAGATAAAGGTGTGCATGAGATATTGACCACATCATGAGGCAGAAATGTGGACAGCCTGCAAATATCTGTACACATGATGGGTCCAACACCACCATATTTGAATAGTTAAGAACCTAGACATAGCAACAGTGAATGTCTAACAGGGATGCCCCACAGACCCCATGTGAAATGTACAAACAGTAGGCAGAAAGGTGTAACACATGCAATGGTAACTATGGTGTCCGGAAAGTATTCACCACTCGCATGGCAGAAAAAGTGTAGTAATACATATGCTCATGCTAACCCACAGTCACAACTGCAGCATACCAGACATTTTAATGGGTGTACCCCACTGATATGTACCATTCCATGAGGCACATAACTGATGAACCTGAAAGTCTCTGGGGCCTGCTCAGCAGCATACTCAAATACCCTAATAGATGTCAAGGCCCACACCATGGCCAGACCACACTGCATGCTGTAACACCCTAGCAGATATAGCAAGCATTCCAAGGTGTGAATGTACATGGAAAATAGGAAAGCTACAGCAGCACACTACAGTCAAGACACCTAGCAGGCATACAAGTAGTGACTGTAAAGGGCAACTATTGAAGCCTTAGCAACAGAGTGCAAGCAAAAGTGAAAGGAAAGCACACACACACACACACACATTAACAATAGTAGTAGTTGTAGTTGTCAGTGTACATACACAGTTAGTACAGGAAACTGGAGAAATGAATGGAGGAATGTTAATCTACAACACACCTGGAAATATGAGAGAGATACCAACCTTTACACTCACAGAACATTGTCCACAGCATAACAGCATGGTCCCTGCCCTTAACATCTGAAAGGGCTACGACTATCTCACACACCTTTTTATAGCACTGTTCTGAAATCACAGTGAGAACTGCAATCAGTACACAACTGGCTGCATGCAATTAGCAAATGCTGGCTAACAATTGGTGCAGAGGCCATCACATGGGCATATGCAGATACCTACAAAAGTATGCTGTACTCCATGTCCACGCATGCAATACTTTCATTGCACCCTGAGAAGGACGTGAGAGACAGACAGAGACAGAGAGAGAGAGACAGAGAAAACTGCAATTAAGCAGACAGAAATGAATTGTTCAGCAACAGCTACCTGAAAGCTGACAACTGGGAAGTGGAGCAGCAGGACAGAGAACCAGACAGCAGCAGAAGCAGCTGTGACAAACACAGGTAATGTAAAGTAATACTATAAAGGTGTACATACTGTGAACCCTCCATATGTGTCATTGGTCTGTATCCATATGTATATGAAGATGTGTAAAGGGCAGGAAACATACAACTATCAGTGAAGGCTGTACATACATTTGTATGTGAGAGCATCTATGTGCACATATCAATGTTGTTTGATTGTAGGTTGTAGTGCCATGTACAAATTAGGTTACACAGCTATGTATGTTTAGCAGTATGTTAGTGTGTGTATACAGTATGGTAGACAAATATGTTGATATACCTGTTCAACATATGGATATGTATGTATGTCAACATATGTATGTGTATATATATATATATATATATATATATGTATATATATATATATATATATATATATATATATATATATATATATATATATGATATGCATATATGTATACATACATAGAGAGAGAGATGTAGGAATACATAGACAGTTGTCGATAGAATATTGTACCAACATATCTATGTAATGCACACATGCAGATATAGATATATGTAGATACATATACATAGACAGACTGATCTGACTACCTACAGGTATGATTGTATATGATGACCTGCAACACAGCCTGTCCCACCCCCTCTGTCACTCACACCCCCTCTGTGCCCCCCCCCACATCTATAGCAATATATGTACATCAATATATATATATATGTGTATATGTATACGGATATATATATATATATATATATATATATATATATATATATATATCTATCTATATACATATAGATATATCTATATACATATATATATATATATATATATATATATATATATATATATATATATATATAGAGAGAGAGAGAGAGAGAGATGTATATAAAGTCTGAGTGAGGCACATGTGTACAGATGTATTGCAACAGGTGCCTGGTGACAAAGGCATGGAGTGAACACCAGTGTCAAATCCGGAGTATCATACCACATTCCAGATCACCAACACCAGTAACCACCAGATATGTGATTGGCCGCCCACCACTGCATGTGTCAGGGGTGAGCAGGGTCAGAAATTTGTACAATAGTGGCCCCAATGATAGTCACAGTGGCACACTATCCCTGGAATACCTGCACATGGTATGTGTCCGCAGACATGGTGAGTCAGGTATGGACATGTAGGTCGGTGTACCCCCCCACACCACATAATGGATGCCATGTTATGGACCTCACATGACAGCAACAGATATGGAGAAGGACACAGTGACATATACAACACTGTGACAACGCACTCAAACACATTACCAATGCACATTGACTGACAACACCACAGAGTACACATATGCTACCCACATAGAGGTTACCACTCCCAGATTTACATATGGAGGTCACACCCATGACAGATGTCCAACAACCATAGTAACACCTCCCACCATCCACAACCTAAATGTCTGCTGTGTGTTGTCCGTGCCACTGCAATAGTGTGCACATGTGGAGGTAAGAGTTCCTACTCACAGATAAGACACACCCTGCAATAAACCACACAGTGTTAAGAAGCAAGACTCCCCATGAGTACATGTCACACATACCCCTGCTGAATGTTAGTCAGATAGGTAATATGCCATATGAGTCACCCTGTGTTACTGTGTGACGGCAGCAGGTACCATCACACCACATGTCACAATGGTTAGGGTAGCAGAACAGTATGCTGCTGTAGACACAGGGGCAATAGCATATTGTATAATATTGTATTGTAATGTAATGTATTGTGTTGTATTGTATTGTTATAGTGAGGTGCCTCCTTCATGGAGTGGAACCACTGCTGCTGTGCGCCAGTGTACAGGTACATATCCTGTAGTCAGGCTAGTGTTACATAGCACTTCTATATGTGTGTTTAGCTCCTGTCAGAGGTTATGTAGCATGCAACTGGGGATACCATCAGGTCCCATCCATGTTGTGTATTCTGCTGTCCTGCGGGTGTCTCTCACCTGGACATCTGTGATGACGGGGAGGTTACAGTCAGCTGGGATAACTATGCCTTATTACAGGGGAGAGGGCGGGGTGACACCTGCACTGAACCTGTCCACCACAATGTTGTCGATATCTGTGGTGTCAGTGAAATATGTGTTGTGTACTACCTATGGGCATAGAGGATGGCTCCTGACCAGGTTGCTAACATAACTGAAGAAGGCCTCCTGGTCATCTGTAGTGTCACTCTTGATTTCCCTCTCAACGTTGCCCATGTAGTCAGTATGATGGGAAATAGATCCTTACCAGTGCTGCTCAGACATGCCCTCCCTTCAGTGAATGATGCTCTGTCTTGCAGTAGCTTCCATCTTCTGTAATACAATCTGTCTATGGCTGGGGTCCACCAGACAGGATGCTGTCCCTTTGTGGAGAGTGTCTTGGTCATATATGGGATTGCATGATCCATGCATTCTTGGAGATGTCTGTAGAACGCAATTGTGTAGGGGTCAGCATTGTGGGTTGTATCTGCCACTGGCCCAGTGGGCTGTAAGGATACCATATCACTGTTACAAAGTGTAAAGTTTGTATCTGTAATGTTATGCACTATAGTCATCTGTGCTGGTGGTGGAGGTGGGATATGTATATCCAGGGCAATCAGTGTGTGGTCAGCCCACAGTAGTTGCCGATGTAGGCCATACAGTACCTAGATACAAACTCCCAGAGTGAGGAGGTGCTTCTGACCTGAATCGGTGTTCTGACTGCTGGTGTTTGGTAGTATGTCATATGGAGTCTGCCAGGTACTGTTGCACAGTTGCTGGCCGAGCACTGATACCTGGCCATCTACATGTGTATCCACCAATAGACAGACAGATGCTACATATGTGAGATATGTTGTATCATAACAGTCGAGTACCATGTGTAGTATGTGTGCCAAAGTCTGCTGACATATATTGCTGATACCAGGTTATTTTCTTTCTCAGGTACATGGCCCACCCGCGGAACCCCACCTACTCCACAGCTGAGGATGAGGGGATACACCAGAGCCTGGTGCGGGACTATGCAATACTCTTTTCCCGCACCAGCCAGAATCAGCAGGAGAGGGCTGCACTGTGGCAAGACCTTGTCCGTCGGGTAAATGATATAGGCACGCATAATAGGACATATGCGCAGGTACGACATCACTGCAGTGATTTAATCAGACATGTCTGTCAGCGTGCATCAGATATCCACAGGCAACAGGTCGCCACAGGTGGTGGGGTGGCTACACATCCCCCACTCACCAGACTGGAGGGACTACTCCTGAGTGTAGTGGCTCCAGTCCACCAGCAACAACAACAGCAGCAGACATGCATCATGATGGAGGCTGGAGCCACACAGCAGCAAGACAGTGAACGTGCAGGTAATATGTCATATGTATAGTTGACTGTTGTGTACACTGGTAGTTAATGCATGTGTGAGGTGTGTCCTTGGTTTGTAGCTGTCACCATAGTATTTAATGTGCAAGTGTGATATCCTCAATATTAGCTGCTGACCTGTGAAAGGCGACTGTTGTACTCCTGACCTGTATCATACTCAGTAACAATGGCACAGTTGTGCCCACTGACAATATTTTCTTCATGTCTGCAGGACCCTCTGGTATAACTGCAATGCAGCCTATCCATGCTGGTGAGTGTGTATTAACAATTCCTGTAATAGTGTTGATAGTAATAGTACTATTTGGCTCACTTAGTAGTGCTCTTTGTATGCATGTAGGTGTGTCTGTGTCTGTGTGTTGATATCACGCATACTGAGTACTGTACAATTGTGTGAAACTGTGTGCATGTGTGCACGTGTGCATGTGTGCACCTGTGCAGGTGTGCATGTGTGCATGTGTGCATGTGTGCACCTGTGCAGGTGTGCACGTGTGCACCTGTGCAGGTGTGCATGTGTGCATGTGTGCATGTGTGCAGGTGTGCATGTGTGCATGTGTGCACGTGTGCACATGTGCAGGTGTGCATGTGTGCATGTGTGCATGTGTGCATGTGTGCACCTGTGCATGTGTGCAGGTGAGCATGTGTGCACCTGTGCATGTGTGCATCGCTGGTAATGTGTAGACATTGTAAACTGTGTTTCCTGTTTCCTTCCCACAGGTTCTGTTGCTGCTCTGGTGTCATGTAGCAGGGAACCTGAGTCAGGTGCCGTGGGTACTGATAATGATGACATCAGTGTAATGGCACAGGAAGGTATGCCAGGGTCCGCCATTGGTCAGCCGATTGACAGTACACAGCTGTCGACCCCATCAATGCGCACAGTTATCCTGCCAATACACCCCTTGTCACCACTGTCCCTAGGTGATGGACAGCATACAGTGGGCATTGACCAGGGTAATGTGGTATCTGTGGCACATGCCTCCCCACAGCAGCCATGGGCATGGCCCAGAGATGGTACCACACAGACAGATGTCCAGGGGTTCTCGTGGGAGCATCCATGGGCGTACTGCCCCTGTCAGACATGCCCACAGAGGTCTTACAACCTCAGCTATGTTTCGGACTGTCATGCAGGCACAGTCACGTATGGAACGGTACACCAGACAGGGTCTGAGGGAGCTGGCAGCATGTCGCACAGCCATGACTGACAGTATGCGTGACATTGCGGCTGCCATCCATGATTTCACCGATGTCATAGACAGACGTTGCGGGGACTTATTAGACTGGATCCACAACTACATGTCCATGAGCCAGGGTGATGGTGGGCGGTTGAGGAGTCGACGTGGCCGTAAGCCAGCAACAGCAGCAGCTGGCAGTCGGCGTGGACGACAACAGGGCCGCAGCCGCCCCCGTAGTGCCAGCAGCAGCCCCAGCAATGCTGGGTCTGTGCTGTCATCAGACCGCCCCAGGAGACCACGTGCACGTGGCTCTGGCCAGGCCCGACAGGGATCTGTGTCCAGTCAATGAACACCTGCTTCTGATGACAGTACCCAGTCTGGGTTGGTACCGGATACGGTCCGTAACACCCCTGCAAGGCACAGGTACCGTGTCCGTGGCCAGAGACACTGATCTGTATGACCTGGCAGGTACAGTCTGTGGCTGTCCTCAAACACCAGTATATGGCAGCCATGAGGTGGAACTGTGTGCATCCATACACACATGCAAATTGACAACACCTAGGGCTACCGCATACACGCACACACTGCATCAACATTGTCCCACCTTCTACTGCTGTCCCTCACCAACACACATACACATACATGTCAGTTGGTGGTATGGGTGGCTGACTCAGGCATACCAAGTTCACACCCTGTGCATATGATGAAACTGTGCCACCTCCTGCAATCTGTAACAACTGTGCAGGTACAGGTTAACATGTTGCTGATGCACAGGGTGACCACATAGATGTGTAGTAATAGTATCATGTTGTTAACAGTACTGTGTGCTGAATTAATTGTGGGTATATCACAGCATGCCTGATGCAGTAAGCGTGTGATTGTCATGTCCTGTTGTCTACACCCATGGTAAGTACCATAGTGTATCATCTGCACATGTTGGCATACTGGTGGTAATGATGTCAACAGAAGGCTACATACATAGGTAGCACAGGGGATAGGGTAATGAATGTAGTAATACGCAATGATGGACATGTAAATTGCAAGTGGCATGTTGCCCACACTAGACTCTGCAATGCAGATGTTTGAGGATGTTGATATGTGTGCAGTACTACACGACTGGTACAGGACACACAGGAGCACCCTAGCACTGCATGCTCACATCTCATACCATGCTAGACAGCCCCAACACACATAACTAACTGTCACAGGAGGGAGAGTCCCCATATATGTCAGGGATACTGTGGTGGCAGGCCAGGGAGCATACATCCTACTAAGTATGGAACCACTGAGTGAAGGCTCAGTGTCTGTTATTTGACATGTGTGTTACTGCAGGTATGAGCACATGGGTTTCTATCCAGTTATTGTACATCCTGACAGGACATGCATGTTCTGTACACTTGTGTGCACTGAGACTGGACCCTAGCCATCTGACCCGTGTATTTCCATGTACATGTGCATAGTGCCTGCATATTTGCAGTGTTACCTACTGGAACTGGTACAGCTTGTTTGTTGTACAATGGACTACATGGAGCCCTGTTTACTGTATCTTTGTTTGCATGCATGTTTGCTTGCAATTACCCTGGAATACTGATCACACCTGCAATGCATAGTTATAGAGCTTCTGTGGACTCCTAGTGCCATCTGCATAGCCTACTATATGTATGTCCATGTCCCACTTGACAGGTTGTCACTGTTTGTCCTGTTCACATGTACATTGCCTGTGACACAGTGCATATGACCTGCCTGGCATGTGTCCACATGAGCAGTCATATATGCTACTGCTAACTAATCACAGGCACTACACCTTCACACATTCATCTTCTGTTGAACTACCTGCTTTGCTAGGGACAGCCTGCACCTGTCACCCCTGGCCTTTCAGATATTGGCAAAGGCTCTTGCTACCCCCATAGTGCCTATGTTAGGCAGGGCTCAAATGACAAACCCACCTTCATAGGTATCACAAGGGATAAGACACTGAGAGCAATGCTACCCAACGTCAGATGTCTAAACCTCCAGATGCATGCACCCAAAACACTCCTTGGCATGGAAAACATCGATATCTGTGCAGTAACAGATGCCTGGTTCAGGGCTACTGAGAGCACACCAGCACTACCGGGTGTAACCCGGTTGATTTCCTTGATACAGTCACCAAGGCCATTGCCGAGGGGAAGGTGGTTCACACAGCCTACCTGGACCTTGCAAACGCCTTCGCAACAATACCCCACTTGGGCATTCTAGCGAAGCTCACCAGCTTAAATATAAGCCCCTATGTCACTAGATGGATTGCACAGTGGCTCAAGAACAGAACCCACATGGTTAGCATTGCTGGAGCCATGCCAGACCCCATAACAGTTACGGGTTGTGTCCCACAAGGCTCAGTCCTGGGACCCTCTTGTTTGGTATATATTTATTGGAGGTACAGGCCAACACGGATGGACTGTGGCTGTCCAAATATGCAGATGACTGCAAACTGGCCACCATAATCAACTCTCCAGCTGACACAAGCATCTTCCAAAGGGGCATCATAGCAACAGACAACTTGTGCCAGAGCCATGGCAGCCTGCTGAACAGTGTTTAGAAGGGGAATGTGCATCCTGTAGTCTGTTCACCTAGTTGCCAAAAGGGACATTGTCCTCACACACACTAACCCCCCTCAGCCAAAAACACACACTTGCCAATTGCAGGATTCAAACCCCTATCTGACTGCTATGACACTTGAGACAGACACATTAGCAGAGCACGCTATCTGCATTACTGGGGGTTTTCTCTTCCCCTGCTATACTTATAGAGTGCTGACATCATCAGTGTTCAGAAAAGGGAATGGGCATCCTGTAGTCTGTTCACCTATTTGCCAAAAGGGACATTTCCCTCACACACACAAACCCCCCTCAGACAAACACACACACTTGCCATTCGCAGGATTCAAACCCCTACCTAACTATGTTATGACACTTGAGACGGACGCATTACCAGAGCGAGCTATTCGCTTTACTGGGAGGTTTCTTTTCTCCTGCTGTATTTATAGGGTGCTGACATCATCGATGTTTAGAAAGGGAATGTGCATCCTGTAGTGTCTTATCCTATTTGCCAAAAGGGACATTTCCCTCACACACACTAACCCCCCTCAGACAAACACACACACTTGCCATTCGCAGGATTCAAACCCCTACCTAACTATATTATGCCACTTGAGACGGACACATTAGCGGAGCGCACGATTCGCATTACTGGGAGGTTTCTTTTCTCCTGCTGTACTTATAGGGTGCTGACATCATCGGTGTTTAGAAAGGGAATGTGCATCCTGTAGTGTCTTATCCTATTTGCCAAAAGGGGCATTTCCCTCACACACACAAACCCCCCTCAGACAAACACACACACTTGCCATTCACAGGATTCAAACCCCTATCTAACTATGTTATGACACTTGAGATGGACGCATTAGCAGAGCGCGCTATTCGCATTACTGGGAGGTTTCTTTTCTCCTGCTGTACTTATAGGGTGCTGACATCATCGGTGTTTAGAAAGGGAATGTGCATCCTGTAGTGTCTTTTCCTATTTGCCAAAAGGGACATTTCCCTCACACAGACTTACACACACACCAACCCCACTCACACACACACACACACACACACACACACACACACACACACACACTGAGCATTTGCAGGATTTGAAACCCCTACCTAACTATGTTATGACACTTGAGACGGACGTATTAGCAGAGCGCGCTAATGTGCATCCTGTAGTGTCTTTTCCTATTTGCCAAAAGGGACATTTCCCTCACACAGACTTACACACACACCAACCCCACTCACACACACACTGAGCATTTGCAGGATTTGAAACCCCTACCTAACTATGTTATGACACTTGAGACGGACGTATTAGCAGAGCACGCTATTCGGATTACTGGGAAATTTCTTTTCTCCTGCTGTACTTATAGGGTGCTGACATCATCTGTGTTTAGAAAGGGGAATGTGCATCCTGTGGGGAGGCAGACACCAAGCACACTATGGCTAAGCTGTCATTCCCTAGGGCAAACAGCCTAGTGTTGACCTCTACACCATTATGTTTAATTGTCAAATGCACGTTAGTTGTTGCTGATAGACTGTTTGCATATCTTTATTGCCATAGCATTCCCTGTTTGTATGAACAACTTCTGCATCTGTGGAAGATGTTTGCATATGGGAGGGATCCACTATATCACGTATGTCTCTGTAGTCATTTAACTGTGTGCACTGGGCAGACTGCTGTAATGTGGTTGGTTCCTGGCATAACACATAACAATACCAGATATGTGTGTCCAACTGCTAAACCGAGATTTGGCCTAAGTGTGTGAGCATGCCCAGTTCAGCCTTCCCATGGCATGTT
Source organism: Protopterus annectens (assembly GCF_019279795.1). Lineage (NCBI taxonomy): Eukaryota > Metazoa > Chordata > Ceratodontiformes > Protopteridae > Protopterus > Protopterus annectens. Next base: position 187,702,187 of record NC_056730.1, read on the forward strand.
GTCAAAGTGTGTGAGCATGCCCAGTGTGAGCATTCCATATGTTGGACTCTGCAGCCCACCACATTTGTGGATGTGTGTGAACTTCAACAACTATCACCCGTTTATGGTTGTGGGTTGTGTGTCATGTTGTGTAGTTACTGTACAACTGCTTTGTGTGTGAACACAACAGGATTATACTGTGCCTGCAGTGTTTGCATGGGATACTTTGCATACAGTTGTCAACATCCTTTCACACTGACCTAACACTGTAGTACTGTATAGTGTACTGGTAGTACTTTGACTGTGGTGGACAGTATCCTGGGCTTTACTGCTATCACTGCTTTACATTTCGATAGTGGGCACAACAGCCTGGTTGGGGCCAGTTGTGTACATCTGACCATGTTGCATTCTGTTCAGATATGAACTACTTACACCAGGCTTGTCCAACATTGTTAGTGTATTCCACAACATAGGTGTACAATTGCAAACACTAGCGATGTGCCCTAGTCCATGTCTAATGCAAGTTGGAGAGTGTGTTTGTCCTTCAACACACATTGTAAGAGGAGTTTGCCATGACATATGTCATGGTTAGTATACTGTGCCTCTGTCTACCTGTGACATGACAGTGATACCCAGGATAAACCTACCATCTCCCGTCCACCCATCAGGATTCCTATTGAGGAAGATTGATAAGTGACTCTATGGGTAGCCTGTGCTGAGGGTTCACTCATGGGTGGGAGTGGCTTCTGTGTTATGGATCACACAGTACAGCTTGTCCTATGTAAGTCAGTGCTGGGGTTCAGGTCTCTCATGTGCATAGCTCACTGCCATTCAGATTGTACAAGGTGCAGCATGTTTATTGATGCCAGCAACACAGGCAACACATGGCATCTGTGCAGGCTGTTTGATACTCCTGATGAGGTACTGTTGGGGACTTTACAGTTGATGGAGGTGTCTGCTGAGGTACATCCCACAGGGGCTATTGTAGTCGATTGTACCACTGATGCAGGATGACTGCAGTGCCACAATGACCTCCTCTTATGTAGATCTGACAGCCTTCATGATTAGGTGGGTATATGGTATGTTTCTGTAAACACTACAGCACATGTTTGTCCAATGCAGGATATCTATCACCCTGTGTCCCCAGGTCTCTCATTACATGTTAACTACATAATGGGTTAACACCTATGTGTTAATTGGTGGGCACTTACTGTATATCCACGGGGGTTGACTATACATGTTTCTGCACTTAGCTTGCTGACATGGCTATGGCACCAGTTGTCTGTTTCTATGTGGCCCTTTTGTGGGATGCATGTGTCAGCTGGTGGATCATATGTGGTGAGCAGTTTGTAGTCCTCTGCAAAAATGTTAGGACACAGCCCTTCCATGTTTGCCTGTACCTATGGGACATATATACCAGACGAGGGAGATACCAGGACAAAGACTTGTGGGATGCCAGTTATATCTGGTTTGTAGTCTGACATGGCTGAAGCATGTCTGACCATGTCTGTTCTGTCCTTGGTCTGGTTTGCAACCCCTCTACTGACATGTGGGTTTATATTTAAACTGGTGAGCCTATCTATACTGAACATGTAGGGTATTGTATAGAAGCCTTTGCAAGGTCCAGATACATTGTGTGGAGCACATTGCCCTCATCAATGACCTTAATGACTGTTTCAATTGAGTCAAACATGGTTAGGGGCAGGATCTGCACTTGAGAAGGCCACACTGGGTTGGGTCCGGTGTCAGTAGGTCCCCAACATCCTTATGTCTGCGGTACATGCTGATCCTTTCCATAGCTGTGCAAACTGAGCTTCTCAGGATTCTGGGGTAGTACTGTTCAGTATCCATTCAGGCAACACCTTTGTTGAGAAGGACCACTGTTGTTGTACACTGTTCTTTGGGTACATATTCTGTGGTAAGGCTGACATTGAGCAGTAGTGTGGTTTGGCATTCCATTCATCTTAGAGTCCATGTTGCACTAAGCCCAGGACACCATCTCATACCATTGCTGCTGTGTGTTTTGCTTTGGAGATGTTGTCTGTTACCTCAGCATCTGCAATGTCAGGGGGCCAGCAGTCTGCTGGGATAGATATTCTGCATTCGTGGGGGTGGGGGGGTTTGCACTGCACCTGTCAGGATGTATGTTGGCAATATGTGTGTGTATTTGTGGTATTTGTGTGATTCAGGGCATATCTGTGAATTCCCAACATGGCTCCTACCATCAGTTGTGTAAGCCTTGGGATTATCCTTAGTGTCCTGTACAATTTGTATCTACATAGGTTCATAGGTTCATACTAGGCTATCCACCCTGGGCATTTGTTAGCCTAGCCAGAGTGTGTGTGGCTTTTGAGACCCCTTGCTATGTGGATATTATGGCCATTTATGATTTGCTTTGCTGTGCCTCTGTCTGGACATGACACAGTGAAGACCCCCACTGTAACTCTACAATCATCCATCCACTTGGCAAGATTCCTGTTGAACAGTGTCAGTGAGGGGCTCTGCCTAACATGGAGTGGGATTCTGGTCCAGGGTGTGGGGAGCCTCTGGATTATGTATCTGTCCCACCGGCACATCCTATTTCATTATTTGTTGAGGTTGACATCTCTCACTCTCGCAGCTCAATGGATATGTGTTTTCTGGGGTGGAGCATGTCCATTACTCCTGTGTTGGGCATGGCCTCCTACAACAGGCATGCAATGCCTCTGTGTGGGCAGTATGTGACTGGATTCAGCTGGGGTGTCTACAGCCAGGCAGCATATGACATATATTTGAGACACTTTATCCTCTTGGTGAGGTACCTTTGAGGTCTTTCTAACTGCTGCAGGTGTCAGGTAAGGTAGATCCCATATGAGGCATTGTACTAGATTATGGGTGTGATTAGAGAAAAGTATAGGGGCACAGTGACCTCTGTTGCCGTAGATGTGACTCCTTTCCTGATACGGTGTCAAATGTAGACAGTCTTCCTAGCCACATTGGCAATGTGGGTGTCACATAACAGGTTACTGTCCACTTGTGTCCCTAGGTCCCTGGTTACTCCTTCCATACATAATGGTTTACCACCTATGTGGTAATTTGTGGTACCTTGTTTGGTATTTGGTGGGACATTCATACTGTCCAGTGTCTTCAGGACGGTTGGGGGGGGGGTTATTGTGTGTGAGAGTGCGGTCTGTAGCATGCTACAGACTGCACAGCAGTCTTGCCTACAGTTAGTTGCACATGGGTGAACTCCACTGCCTTGTGCATTGTCAGTTACCTGGACGTATGGGTGTCTGTGCTGCCTATGGATACTCACCCTCCTTTTATGTTTTGTTCCAGGTTTTGGGGCCATGACACATGGTACGTGGTATAACCTGGTAGTGCTGGTGTGCTGTCAGGAGCCTTGCAGCAGGTTTCTGTCACTGCACAGACATCGATGTTCTCTATTCTGGGGATGGCCTCGGGAGCATGCATATTGGGGTGTACACATCTGGCATTGGTCAGCATTTCCCTTATGTTTCTTCCCACTTATGTTTTCTAGGGTGGTGGGTCAGTCTTTTCAGCCTTGCCTACAAAAGGCTCTATGGAGGTGGCAAAGGCCTTATCCAATATTCAGACGCCCAGGGGTAACAGGCGCAGGCCATCCCAAGGACAGCTGCGTGGCTTGTCAAGCATGACATCCCGAGCAGACAGACATTGGATCCCCTTGGAATGACACCAGTAAGTGTGCTACTTGCTATGACTGATCATTCCGTGTTTGTACTGTGGCATTATTCTTGGTAAGGGTAGGATGCTGCGAACGGTGAGTGTCATACCGGCCTGGACTACATAATCGGATAGCTCATCTGTGTCTCTTTACATGTAGTCTAGGGCAGTACATCTCTGGTCATTCACACCAGCATGGACTATGACTGCATCATATTTCTACTTGCTTTGGAGTGACCTACATATTTCTGTTATGTGGCATATTGTGGCAGCCTACAGGCAGCTTACTGTACCCTTTCCCTTGTTCAGTCTGGTGTGCGGGACAGCAGTGTGTCTGACTATGGAGTCACCTATTACAACTATATCAGGCATGTTGTTTCTCCTTCTGGTCTGTGACTGTTTGGCACACCAGCTTTGTGTGCTATGTGTTGCATGTGCTATGTTTGGAGGCTGTTTCATTGGGTGTCTGCTTTAGAGGCCTCTGTTGGTGTGCTGTGTTTGTGATTTCTGCCTCCGGGAATGTATTTCTGTGTTTATGTGTTTGGTTTGCAGTTGTGATAGGTCTATGTGGGTATGTGTTTGTGGTGTGTGTGGTTACCTTCTCCTACTGACTTGTTTTGGGAGTACTGAGTTGAGGGAGCTCAGCATCCAGTTTGGATGGATGGTTGCATCTCTCACATATATTTGTATTTCTTGGGTGGAGTTGGGGGTTGTCTGTGTACTTGGGGCAGGTGTAACATTGCCTCAGGATTCACAGATTCCACTTGTTGTGGCTGGCCTTAGTGGATTGCATGTGTGTACAGATTTTATTGCCATACTACTGATCAGTAATTACTTCATTGTTCATGTTTGCTCTATCATGTAGTAGCTTTCTCATTCTCTTGCATGTTTTGGTTATGGCTGGTGTCCACCATGCCAGATTTAGGCACTGTGTCTTGTTTTAATTTAGGACTGCATAATCCAAGCATTCCTGGCAGTGTTCATGGAATGGCTGTATTACAGGTTCTGAGGTGTGGCCCATATTTTGCACCTGCACGGGACCTTTAATGGATTCCACATCAGTTTGGAGGTGTGCAAATATTGCTTAGCACATGTTTTCCACTGTGGTTTTCCGGCCAGGGACTGTGGTCAGGATTTGTATATCCAGTGTGATTACTATATGGTCTGGTTTTACCAGTGAGCAATACACTTCTCATCTTGACATCCCGCACCCATGTTGCTGATTATCACATCCAGTATGCTTACCCCTCTTGTGGGGTCGTACGTTGTTCCTGGGCCTTTTGGTTTGTGGATTCGATGAACTTTTGTCCTACACTGTTGCAGCTGGTATAATGCTCCCAGTCTATATGTCTGGGTATTTGCAGTCGCCCAATATAATGTGGTTTGGAGGACTTGATATATTCATGTATTCCAGCATAGGCCGGATGCAGTTCCTGGTGTTGAGCCAGTAGTCTGTAGCAGGCTATAAACTGGGGGGCAGTTTTAGCCACTGTTACTTGAGCATGGCTAGTCCATGCTGCTTTTTGTGGTGGTACCAACATGGAGGTGTGGTTATCCTTGACTATTCTTGCTAGTCACCCTCCTTTTGTAGCTTGTTCCAAGTTTTGAGGCTGTACAGCACAGTATGAGGTGTAACCTGGTAGTGTTAGGGTGCTGTTGTGAGCCTTGCCTCAGTTTTCTGTTACAGCACAGTTATCAACATTCTCCATACTGGGTGAGCTTAGACTGCATGCATCTTGCTGTTTCAACTTATCCCTTATCTTATTCTTATCCCTTCTGGTACCTATGGAGATAGGTTTGTGTTTTGAGCCTTACCTATTCAGGGCACACTGTGCGTGACAACAGCCTTTGCCAGTATCCATACGGCCTGCACTGATAGGTGCACGCCAGTCCGAGCAGGTGGTGCATCATGTCATGCTCAGCATGTCATCCCAGACTGGCACACATTGGGTCCTCTTTGAGTAACTGCGATACTTCAGTCAATTGTTGCACTTGATCATCTCGTTGTCATGTTGTGGCATGCTGCTTGTTGAGGGTAGGATGTTAGTCAGGGTCCTCAGGTGTGCATATGGTACTTGGTGTTACATTACTTAACACATAGCATTCATGCCTCAGGTGGTGCTGCAGGGCTGCCTCTGTCGGATGCGCATATTACACTTCCCTGTACATGTTTGAGAGCAGGTTGTGTCACGTTAGGCATCCCTGTTACTATATGAGTGAGTCAGAGGGGTATCATTCCCAAGGTTCCTACTGAGCCAATGTATGTGCTATGCGTTGCCTCTTTGCCAAGGCCAGGGCATACTGGGCACACCTCCTTCTGCCTACTGGGGCAGGCTCAGGTTGTTCCTCCTCCGAGTCACGCTGTGCCTGTGGTGGCCTTGGCAATGGTGGGGGGCTGTTTGGCCCAGCCCTATGCTGGTCCTGCTGCAGCTGTTTTCACAAGATCATATTATGTAGCATAGCACATACCATGACAATTTGGGTACATGTAGTTGGTGTGTACTGCAAGGCTCCACCAGATGTGTCCATACACCGGAACCGTGACTTGAGCAGCCCAAACACACGCTCTATTACATTACGTGTTTGTGAGTGTGCCTCATTATGGCGTTCCTGTTCAGGTGTGTGTGCGTTTCTGATGGGTGTCATCAGCCACGGCTCCAGTGCATACCCTGCATCCCCCACTAGGTGTCCGTGCGGGATGTCCCCATTGGCAAATGTCTGGTACAGCTGCGTCAAATGCCAGATGTGGGAATCGTGGTATCTCCCAGGACAGCCAGCACACACATTCATTATTATGCCCTGGGCATCACACACGACCTGGCAGTTGATGGAGGGGAAGCCCTTGCGGTTGATGTATGCCCTACCCCGCTCACCGGCTGGTGCTTTGCTGCGTATGTGCGTGCAGTCTATTGCACCCACTACCTCAGGGTATTCCACTATTTGCTGGAAGAGACGCATGTTGCTGGCCAATACCTCACAGGCATTGGGGAAGTATACATGATCACCGACATGTGCTGACATGGCATCCAGGAACTGGTGCAGTACCCTGGAAGCTGATGCCTGTGATATCCCCATCATATCGCCAGTTGGTCTCTGGAAGGTACCTGTTGCTAGTATTCTTAGGCCAACACATACCTTGGTTTCCACTGGGATGGGTTGCTCTCTGTTGGTTCTGTGTGTGAGGCGTGGCCTGCACAGCTCCACTATTTGCTGCAGGAGGTCTCTGTCCACTCTATAGCGCTCTACTATCTCCAGCTCATGTAACCCGTGGTAGGTGACCCTGGGCCTGTACACTCTTCTCCGTCTCCTCACTGTGGGTTGTCTGGCACCATCTGCATTGTCACCACCCTCAGCAAGTCGCCTATGTCTCATTATGACAGCTATGGCAGCCCCTAACATTTCTGCTCTGAGTTCAGCTTTTTCAGTTTTCACTTCTGATAACTTAACTCCTGTCTTGCAGTGTCTCTTGAGAGAAACATTCTGCACTGCTGTTTGCAGGGTTTTAAGTGCTGGGCTGGCCTAGTATTCTGCCTGTGTAATTGCCTGCATCTAATTGTTTTCACCTGCTAGCTCCAGCAGTATTCCCTGCTAACTTCCTACTACATCTGTTGCTTCCTTTTTCCTTTCTGTTTCCTCAGGGTGGAGCCGTGTGCAAACCAGCAGAAACACGCTCACAGTGGCTTACACGCGCGCACACATACTTACACAGTTCAGAATCTGCTTATTTAGTTTTAAACACGTGCACGCCCGCGCACACGGTGTTAAACATCTCCCAACACGCTCCCACATGCTGAGTCTGCCTTACACGCGCGCACACTGCCTTACACGCGCGCACACTGCCTTACTCGCGCTTCGTGGCGTGCACACGTGCGCATACACGTCCAGCAAGAAACTTTGGTGCAGGCAACAGTGTACACCTTCCATTTCTTGACTTTATCATGTTTACTTAGTGGCACACCTCTTTCCTTGATATCTGTCTGACATCTGTCATGTAACTCTAACCTCCAATGAACTGCATCTCTTTCTACCATTCCCCCCTGTGATGTCACCTATCTCCTACTCTGTTCCTCCCCGTATGTAACTCTTACACTACTCAGAATGTGCTCATTTGCTATGTGACAGTGGAATTCAGTATCCTTACACTCATTTGCATCAGATTGCCTACTAATGCTTAGTTACATTTCTTAGACTCAGCTTCCCCCCTTAGCAACCACTACATGGTGGCCATGTTGGTTTTGCTCTGCTGGTCCCTCCATTGACATTCCATGTATTGCATAAAACCTACATTTGTGGGTTTCAAACCTTCGTTTTTATGTTCTATGCAGCACAGCCCGTTTGCGCGGGGCTGCGCTGGGTTTAAACATCGGCAATCGCCGAAAAAAAAACAATTATATTTTTAATATATTTGCATGGGGTCACCTTGCCAATGGCCACATATTTGGCCATTGGCATGCTGCCTATCACATATGCACCCTTTATTTGGAGCTGACATGGCTCCATTGCCGTGTTTGCAGAAACGTACTCAGTTGTCAACTGAGTACATTTCTGCAGCTAAAACGGCTCTTACATGAGCTGTTTTGGGCTTCCTGGATTGCTAATCAGCCTCATTTGCATGCTATTCGGCTGCAAGTGAGTTGATTAGCTTATCCACGCCCACTCCGTGTAAGAGCCGTTTTAGCTTGACTCTTACACGGACTTTGGGCTGTTCCTGGATCACAAAGGCTGCATGGAGTCTTACACTACTCTTAGACTCCGTGCAAGCCTTCGTGAATCCGGCCCTATGTATCTTTAAAGCTTTTATTGAAAGAGATACACAAATGAGCCTGATTGTCATCATGTGACCTACTTTGATATTATATAAATGGTAGATGGCATCTTTTGTTTGATATGCCTAAAGAAGCCTTGTTTTAGGCAAAAGTTTTTACCAGCAGTTTTAAAAGTTGTATGAGTCTAATAAATTACTTTATTTACTCGTTTGTTGTCATTTTTGACATAACTGTATTTACTTATGTACTAGCTGTATTTTTCTCCCTGGATTACTATGAATGTATGTTCCCAAATCACTAACTACTGGTTCATCTCTTAGGGGTGTTTTATCAATGAAGTAATTAGCTTGGGTGGATGACTTTCCAAAGGGACTATTGTGCATTTGTTTGCATTAAATTTTAATCTGTGGCTCTGGCACCAACAATTTGTTTGTTTCAGACCCTCTTGTAGGATGTCCATGCTGTGGGGGGAATCTATGGCAGCTCCCAGTTTGCAGTCATTTGCAAATTTGGTGAGACAAATGAATTTGACATGAGCCTTGATTTCTGAGTAATAGATGCCAAACAAGAGCAGGCCCAAGACAGAGCCATGGGGGACTTCACTGGTGACTGGTCTGCTGGTGGAAGTGGTTTCCAATCCTGACTTCTTCGGTCCTATCTGTGAGTCAACCACCAATCCAGTGAGTTCTGTAGGGATTTATGCCTAGTTCAGAAAAGTTGTCAATAATACCTGAGTACAGTATTGTATTGAGCACCTTGGTTGAGGTAGGCAATATGTAATATTTTTCACTCATCCATAGCCTTGATTACTCTCTAGAAGAAGTCTACCAGGTTGAGTAGACAAAACCTTCCCTTGACAAAGCCATACAGGGATGGGTCCAGTGTCTGTAGGTTGACAATGTCCTTGTTGGTCATTTCCCTGATAATTTGTTCCACGGCTTTGCATATTAGACTTGTCAGACTGATGGGTCTGTTGTTACCAGAGTCAGTTGATGGTCCACCCTTGTGGAGAGGGATGACTGTTGTGGTCCTCTATTTAGTTGGTACATAACCTGTTTTGCGGCTGTAGTTGAAAAGTGCTTCTAGTGGTCTTGCTAGTTCATGTTTGAGGCTATTTAGGAGGTGACCAGGGATATTATCAGGGCCAACTGAAGCAGTGGTTTTGGTGAGTGCACTGGGACCTCTTCCCTGTTAATAGCTGGGGTGGATATGCTAGAAGGATTTCACAGGGGATAGTGGGAGGAAGTGGGGTAAAGTTAGAGTCAAATTTATCAGCTAGAAGATTTGATACATCACCCTAGTTAGTGAAGGTTGTGCCCTTTGCCATCAGTTCTGCACACTGCTGTGTGCTACCATTAAGATTCCTAACATAGCTGAAGAAGGTTTTGTGATTATCATTACCCTGAGAGGCTATCTTGACCAAATAATTGGCCTTGTTAGACCTTATTAGACCTCTTAGTTTCTTGTTTAGTTGAATGAGAGGACTCTTGTCTCTTTGAGAGTTGCTGTTTCTGAATTTGACAATGACGTTTTTCTCTTGATATATATACTCTGTTAAGGTTAGGATTCCACCACTAGAGTTTGATTTTGGTGTTACATTTGAGTTTGCTTCTGGTAAGTTTGGCAGACTCACTGCAACCATGTTTGTACAGAGTTTCTGTGAACAATTCTGCATAGGCAGCTGTGTTCTCAGGGTATTCTGGATTGAATTTTGACAAACAGTCACTTAATAGGACGTAGTTACCTTCATAAAAATCCCTAACTGTTGGTGGTTTAGTTGTGCTTTTCAAGTTGATTTTTATTTTGAGGGAGACAACTTTGTGATCCAGATGTGACAACTGGCATGGGGATGGGGGTTGGGGGGGTTCAGGGGTGGTTTGGGTTGCAATGCTTTCCCTTGTTGCTTGTTGATGAGTACCAGGTCTATTTTGTTTGAGACCCTGGTTGTAGTGCACACTATCTGGCCAGGGTGTTTGTGTTGACAAAGTTGAGGCAACATTGTGGCTGTGAATTAGAGGCAATGTACATTTCAATGTCTATAGAGGACTAGTTAAAGTCTCCCATGAATAGGTGTTTAGTTGAATTTTGAACACCTTCAGTAGCTCCAGGTACAAGTTATGAGCGTTGTTGGTCATACAGGGTGACCTGTATCTGGCCACAACATGGTACGGAACTTTGTCTATGCAGACCTAGACGTGGATGAACTCTAGGGCATTATCCTGTTTAACTAAACTGGAGTTGTACTTCGTACTAAAGTAAATCAAGACACCTCCACCTTTAGCTCCATCTCTGCTGTTGTTAATCTAACTGCATGGAAGGCACTGTAACCTTGCACTGCTAGAGTACTTTCTGTGGCTTCCTATCAAACTTATGGTCCTGCCCCTGCCAGGACCCTACATAAATTCCCCCCTTTTCTCTATCACTCATACAATCTCTTCCTTTCTTACTCCACAACTCAAATCTTACATGACTCGACTTCACTCTAACGGAAGACATAACAATCTGTAGAACATCTGTAGTTTACTTGTAACTAGAGTGTATTGTGAATTTCTATACTCTTTTGTTCCATAACATATCATCATCTTTATATAAAGTATGTAACTATATTTCAATGTATTCATCACTTGTATATAACCTTTTACTCTAGACTATTCAATGGTTTCTCTGCCTTTTGTTAATTAATTCTGTTCAGCTCTGTGTGACCACCCATTTCTTATTTTGTTGTTAATCTCAAATGTTTATTTCAGAATTATTTGTATTGTACTGGAGTTTTTTTCCTTGGGTTTCTACTGAAAATGAGATTCTGGCTCAGTTGGATTAACCTGGTTAACAAATGTAAAATAAATAGATAAATAAATATATTTAAGCTAAGTTTCAGTAACAGCAAAGACGTCTATATTCTCTAGAGTGAGGAGAGCCTGTAGGGTGTGGAGTTTCTTGTTTAGGCTCCTAGCATTGAGCAGTAGCACCTTATGGTTGTTTTTCTTTTTTTTCTTTTTGTTATGTTGTTGTTGTCATTTGATATTGCCTAAAAAGGATTTAAGAGGGTGGATAAAGTTTTAGCCAATATCCAAAAACTCAGGGGGGGGGGATAGGTACAGACCATACTTGGCAAAGCAACGTGGTCTGTTACCCATATCTTCCCATACTGATAGGTATTGGATCCTCCTGGAGTGAAACCAGAAACTAATCAAATTGTTAAAATCTGTCATTTTCTCTTCATACTGTGACATCATCCTAGTTGAAGGTAGAATGTTGCTCAGTACAAGGCACATACCTGTCTGTGACACATATTCAGAGAGATCCATAATGCGTCTTTTCATGTAGTCTAATGAGGTACATCCTGCATCATTTACTCCCACATGGACTATAACAGAATCATGTTGGTACATGTGGTGCAAGTTGCACTTGGGTGCATGCATATTATAGATTCTAGCTTCAGATAAGCAACTGACCATTATTTTCTCCTTGTCCAGTCTGGAGAGAGGGGCATCTGTGCTTCATGTAATAGAATCGCTTATGGCAAGAGCATTAGGTAAAGTGTTTTGTTTGTCTTATGGGCTTTGCTCTTTGGAGAACATTGGGTGTAGAATTATGTTTGTTGTTGTTTATAATATGTGTTTTAGTCACTGCTGAGTATTGAAGTTGCCTTTAGATGGCAAAGGAGATCTTCTAGGTTTGGGAAGGTTTTTTAAGTGCTTAAGTGCAAGAATCTTGATGTGTGTGGTGAATGGTATGTGCGTGGGATGTAGAGTGTGTCTTCTTGACAACCTTGCTAGCAAGCATGATTTTAGCCTCTAAGGAATTTATGAATATACATCTCTTGCATACTGTGTTAGTTTCTTTAAGGATTAAAAGTTTGTCAGAGTACATGAGACGATTGCTACATTGTCTCAGAATGCCCATAGCTACCAAGCTGGTCACAGAGACATTAAGAAAATACATATCCATATTGTCAGGACCTGTATGAGGGTTGGTCTGTTCTGGTTTAGGGACTTGGTTTTACAGGGGATCACTTGTACGTGTCTGGGTCTAAGGCTAGCTGTTATGTAGTGCATGATCTGTGATTAGTGCTATTCAATGCACTAACTAGATGCCCTAAATTAGCTCCACTCAAAAGCCTTACTGTGTTACAGGTTAAAGTTCTAAGTACTAGCTTTAGATAACTTGTACAGTCTAAGTGCTTGCTACAATACAGGCTGCTGCTAACTGCTGTTGCATGGTGAGCTGCTCTGCGTAAACACAACTTTATAGCCACATTTAAAAAAAGGCTGAAAACTAACTCCTGGCCAATAAATGACTACACTTTGACCACCCTGAATTGCTTCCTAACTCAGAGAAATCAGACAATTCCATTCGGTCACAAGATGGATGACCCTGGAAATTCTTAATGTAAAAGCACAGCAAAGGTAACTCTCACATGCAGATAAACAACAAACAGCTATGTCTCTGGATAGGTTGCACTTCTTCAAGGAAATTCAAATCAAGGCAGATCAGTAAACCAATAAACAAACAAGAAGAGAGATTCTTTGGGTAAAAATAGCTTAAATATTTTGACAATACTGTAAAACAGTAGAAATCCTTTAAATTAGTAAGTGCAAGCAAAAAAATACAGTGGAGTTCCTAATCTCAGCTTGGATAGCTCTGGATGCAGTAAAAAACATTGACTTCACAGGCAAGGTTGCCAAATGTTACTGAGCTCTGTGTGAATCAGCTCAGCAAAAAGCAGCTACACTTAGAGACATTCCCATGTGTTTCCCAACTTGGATAGCCTACCTAATGCTACTAGGTGATTAAACTCAGTCCACTAAATGTAAAAACATACAAAAGGTATACTAAGTACCATGCTATACCAGTAATTTAAACAGCTGGCTAGTTACTGATAATAAGGTGATTTAACGCAAGGTAAACCAATGGCAAGGCAAAATAAAGCACTACAAGCCTACAGCAATGCCAGACAGTTTAACTTGTACCAGAGAAAATTTGTAAGGAGGTTTTTCAAGCTAAATACTGGTTGGATGGGTGGATATCAGTATTTGGATCTATGGAGAACAGTAGGAGGGAAGAAGTATTTAAATAGCTTATACAACTGATAGTAGCAGTGAAGGGGGGAGGTCTTTGTTAGTCAGATTACCATAAGGGGTGGAAATAGAGGCACTGGTTGTTTAAAACCACAACAGAAAAAGGGAGGGATGGCTGGGGAAAATATGGCAAGAGATTCACATTCATAGTTAAGTACTGGACTAGCTGCCCTTTTGTCCCATTTCAAGTCTAGCCAGCTTTCCTTGGGGAGCGTCGATCCCTGAGCTTTTTGTTTGCATGGTAAAACCCTTAACCATTATGCCAATTCCTGTTGAAAATATTTGACAGACTTCCCTGTGAAACCAAGTTTTTTTTTTTTTTAACTGCATCAAAAGCCATCCAGCCATCGATAAGGAATGTCACTGTACTTTTACACTTGCACTTACTAATTTAAATGATTTCTACTGTTTACAGTATTTACTGTTTACCTGAAAAATCTCTCTTCTTGTCTTTTTGTTGGGTTGCTGATCTGCCTTGATTTAAATTGCCTTGAAGAAGGGCACTCTAGCCAAGGACTTAGCTGTTTGTTGTTTGTCTGCACTTGAGAGTTACTTTTGCTGTGATTTTACATTAAGAATTTCCAGAGTTATCCATCTTGTGGCCGAATGTGTTTTAATTAGTGCTGGCTATTGTGGCCTCTCAGCTTTGAGAGCACAAAACTAGGTTATATATTTAAACAAATGAATCTAGCTGATGAGTACCTCTACACCAGATAAGTGAACCTGGTGTAAAGATACTCATCAGCTGGATTCCACAATACAATAGCCAGCACTAGCTAGAACACACAACGGTATATAGAATTATGAAACCAAGAGCATTCCAATCAAAAGTAAAGCTGTCACAAACCAGTTCAAACTAGTCACTCAATCTACAAAGTACTAGCCACACTCTCACTCTAGCTGTGTATTTACTGCTGAAGCCTGCTTGATTAGTTTTAACAAATCTGATTTTAGCTAAGGAGCAAAAATAATTTGCTTACAGCTAAAATAGCAGAAAAAATAACTGTTACAAAACAGAAATTCTGTTATCTGGTAAAGATCCTCATCATCTAGTTTCCCTTGTTTAAAGAGATAACTAGGGGAGCTCCCAAAACAAAGAGGCTATAATAGCCAACACTAGCTAAAACACACAGCAACATACTGAATTAAGAAACCATGAGCAATCCAATCAAAAGTAGAGCTGCTACAAACCAGTTCAAAATACACAGTCTGTCTGCAAAGTGCAAGCCACACTCCCACTTTAGCTATGTATTTACTTCTGGGGGCATAGACGCCGGAAGCTGTTGAAGACTGGAGGAGTGGAGGGGGAGAGGGGCACTTAGTGATCAAAAAAGGGCAATTTTTTTATAACTATTTACTACCACAACATAGGTTCACCTGGAGGACATTAATCTTAGCCAATTCCCTTTTGGTGCTTGAATTAACATTTTCTGATTGGTCTTACCTATCCCATGGCTGATAATTGTGTATTAGCCCTAGTGAGAATAACTGTAGTCATACCATAGATAATTTGAGGGGACCCATGTAAGGGATGCAGCATTTAAGAACTGCCTCTGTCCATTAGTGGCATGAGGGGCAATCCTGGAGTACATTTTCTATTACCCATCCTTAGATCCAAGTTGCATTTGAATATTGGCAGATGAGCTTTGTTTTATTTTTATGGATAGTCTGTTCCGGAACAGTGGTAGTCTCTGTGATATATATCCATTTCCCCACCACATTCAATTTGGATACCTAGACTGAGTATTTCTGATGCCATTTGACTTGCTGATGTTCAGTAGGTCAATCTGTATTAGGTCAGAGGATGCCTTGTATGCCAGACATGTCACCTCTAAGTGCTCGGTAGGATTCTGAGTAGAGTAATACATCTTTGATGTGGTTCATGCAAGACCTATTATTTAGGACTTCTATCCTTTTAGTAAGGTATCTCTGAAGGTATTCCAATTGTTGCATGGGGCTGGACAGATACATGCCAAAGTGGGCATTATACAAAATGATTGACCTAATGAGAGCTTTGTAAAGGTTGACAACAGCATGTCTAAATCTAGTCACAGTCAATTTGTTTAGAAGCTGTGCAATATAGAAAGGCTTTCTTATAACTCTGGGCACATGTTGGTCAAATGTTAGGCCACTGTACACACAAGTTCCCAAATGCCAAACAACAAGGTCAATTCTCAAAGGTCATTGCCATGAATTTGACACCAGTTATTATTTGGGACAAACGTTCCTGCATGATGGTTCATAGGTTCATAGGTTGGTACTATGCTGTCGGCCCTAAGGCCTATATAAGCCTAGCCATAACAATTCCCTGGCTATTTCTTCCCACACTATTTACTTCCTTAGACCACTGTCTAGCAGGGTGACTGACGTGATCCCCGGGGTTAAGTCACTGGGGATTCAATAATTGCTCCTAACTCATAGTCATCTCAAACTCTCAAACTTAGCTGGCCAAAGCCCTTTGGTATTTCCTTTTACTTTTTGAGATGTATATGCCAAACAGAAAAAGTCTCAGCCCCGAACCCCAAGGGACTCTATTGGTGACTGGTCTCTTCCCCTATTTTGATCTCCTGAATCCTGTGAGCAAGTTTGCAATCCAGCAAGTGATGCAAGTGTTTGTTCCTACATTATTCATCTTTAGTACTCCATCTGAGTAGGGGATTGTATCAAAAGGCTTGGCCAGGTCAAGGTAATAGGGTGTGAACTGGTTTACCTTCATCCATTGCTTTGGTAACAAAAGTAAAGCTTACATTTTGCCCATGATGTCTATGGTGTCCATATTCATTAAGGATATCCACACCTCCAGGCTTGTTGCTCAGCATAATGCATCCGAGATTATCCAAGTGCAACTAACTCTGGGCAAGACTGCAATCCAAATTGTAGCTTGCTACAGATCCCCCACCATGCCCCAGGATTCCCATTCCTCATTTCTTGGTACACTGGAAAATATTAGGGTACAACCTAACACCATAATAATGGGCAATTTCAACTACCCCACCATTAACTGGGAAAACTACTCATGTACCAACTCTTGTGCTCAATGTTTTCTGGAATTCATAAATTCCAATGCCTTGGATCAACTTATCCACACCCCCACCAGGGGGAGCAATATCCTAGACCTGGCCATCACCAACATGGGCAACCAGTGTTCCACACCAGAGGTTAATTCTTCATTGGTCAGATCCGACCACAAGCAAATCACCCTAGACATTCACTTCCCACCCCCACCCCCCCATTAGGGAAACCACCGTAAAAAATTTCTCCAAAGCCAACTTCATGCTTCTTAAGACAGAAGTGGCAAACTTTATGACACCTATGCTGACAGACAATAGAGGTATGACTGCTGAATCCTATACAAATGCACTTTATAAGCACTTACACGAGTGCATGGATCATGAAATCCCTAATAGAACCAATATGCTATCCTACAAAAAAAGGAAGCCAATCTGGTGGTCCCCTGCTGTAAACAAACTCTACAACAGAAGAAAGAAACTGTTGCAAAAAAAGAGTAAAATCCCATGATTGGAGGAAATCCATGGTCAGCCTCAGTAAGAAGCTGAGATCACTCATAAAATCCCCTAAAGCTAGTTATGAAAACAAAATCGTCACTGATTCTAAAGACAACCACAAAGCATTCTATAGCCATGTCAAGAATCTCAATGGCAACACTCAGATCTGTTCCGAGTTACAGCACAATGGCACTAAATATACAAAACCAACTGATATTGCCAACATCCTGGCAGATAGGTGCTAACTTTACCCCTCTCTCATCCCCTAAAGGGCCCATCTCTATACCAGAAGAATGCAAAATTCCTGTAATCACAGCTGCAAAGGTAAAAAGCACACTCTCCAAAGCCAAAAACACAGCATCCATGAGACCAGACAACATCCCAGGCTGCGTTCTACATGAACTACAGAACGAACTGGCACCCCACCTAAGTACCATGTTCAATCATAGCCTCACCTCAGGCTTTGTGCCCACTGAATGGCGCACAGCAAAGGTAAACCCACTCCACAAAGGGGGAGCCACCACGGACCCTGGGAACTACTGCCCCATTAGCCTGATGAGCCTGGTCTGCAAGGCTATGGAGTGTATCATCATGGGACTTATAAACAATGACATTGGTAATCTCCAAACTCTGGACCCTACCCAGTTCAGGTTTGTAAAAGGCAGATCATGTCTCTTAAACCTTATAGACTTCTTTGAAGCAGTCACCAAAGCCATAGATGAGGGTAAGGTGGTTCACACAGCCTATCTAGATCTCGCCAAGGCTTTCAACACCATCCCCCACTCTGGAATTATAGATAAACTCATTAAACTAGGTATAAATCCCTATGTCACAAGATGGGTTGCCAACTGGCTCACTGACAGAACCCACACTGGGAAAGTAGCAGACTCTAAATCCAACTTTAGACCAGTGACAAGTGAAGTACCACAGGGTTCAGTCCTAGGTCCTCTCCTGTTTGGTATCTACTTCTCTGAAGTACAGGCTAACACAGAAGGTCTTTGGCTAACAAAGTTCGCAGATGATTGCAAACTAGGAGCCATAATCAAATCTTCTAATGATGTGGACATCCTACAAAAAGGCCTCACTGAGACAGATGCTTGGTGTCAAAACCATGGCATCAAGGTCAATGCCAAAACGTGCATTGTCATCCTTTTTGGTAAAAACTCTGTACCCATGAACTACCACATAGGCGGTAGTCTACTTAACACTGAAAGTGTGATAAGAGACCTTGGGACACAGGTGGACAGTAGTCTCTCCTTTGATAATCACATCGCCACAGTAGTTAGGAAATCCTTCTACGTGACACACCTCATCACAAAAGGTTTCTTTTCCAGGAAAAAAGAGGTCATTGTTCCCCTCTACTCATCACTCATTAGACCCATTATAGAGTACAGCGCCCCTTTTGGTATGTACCTCACAAGACATCTACAACAACTGGAAAGGCCACAGAAATACCTCACAAAGAGGATTACCGGCCTCAAACAGATGCCCTACAAAGACCATCTCAAAAAACTCCAGCTTTACTCTGTCACATATCGCCTACTCAGAGGCGATCTCTGCCTAACATACAAAGCTATGTCAAACCCAGAGGTACTGGACATGCTCCACATAAAGAAATCCCAATCCCTCCGAGCTACACGCTCTAGGGATCTAAACCTTGTCACCACAATAAACAGAACATGCTGGAGGGATAGATTCCTGTACCAGAGCCTTCCCATACTCTGGAACAAACTACCTATCTATATCAAACAAAGCTCCTCATTAGCACTCTTCAAGAAAAATCTTGATGATTGGATGGGATATAGGAAATTCACCCCGGGGGTCACTTCTGTGGCTCTGCTTGACAGGGGCACAGGAAATAATTTTCTTGGGTGGCAAAATCCAGGGTACCTTGGCTAGGCTTATATAAGCCCTAGGGCTAATAGCCTAGTACCTACCTATGAACCTATGAACCTATGATTTTGAGCCTTTCACACTTTCCTCTGGGTTCTTTTTAAACACATTTTTAGGGCCATGTATACATGTATGCATTATTTGATTCACCTCCCTAATTGTATTAAATTATATTCCTTGTATAATACAGCACCAGTTTTTAGAATGTGTTTTAAATATGCAGTTTTGAGCAGTCCTCCAGTAAGCAATGAAACAAAATGTATGAACCAATAATGACAAAACTACCCATTTCAGAAAATTTCAACCATAAAAGGCCACTCCAACTTCTGTCATTACATTCCACCAATATCAGTAAATATGAAAAATCTCTGCAGAAGTCAGTCATCTAAATAATTCCACATTTAAGGAATCTCTAACTAATGACAAGGTTGCTGCTAGGAAACAACTTTATATTTGATTGTTTCATCTACAAATAAAGTGTCTGCTGCAACCTTGAAGAATAAATTGCCGTGGGGTGGAGCCTGAATGGCTAACTGAAAGCAGCAGTATTTTAGATCTCCATATAACTAGTTAAATAAGACAGGAAAAAATATTCCTTTTTTTCTTCAAAGTATAAAATCTTATAGATAAAGGACTAATTTACACAATTAGAAACTTTGGTGAAGATTTACAAATAATTTCTTGTCAAAAAGCTTGGAGATATATTCACTTGTTAAATGAGTAACTCAAAGAATTCTCATCAGGATGCTGCCTTAAAGAAGGAACTACAACAGATAGCATCTACTCTGCAGGAGATGTCTTTGAAGATGGATGATTTTAAAGAAAACCTATAAAATCTTAAAACAAGCAGACAAAAACAGGCTGACTACAACAGATAGCATCTACTCTGCATGAGTTGTCTTTGAAGATAGATGATTTTAAAGAAAACCTATAAAATCTTAAAACAAGCAGACAAAAACAGACTGACACCCTTAAGGAAATGCTACAACAACACCCGACATGGATAACAGGAATAGAATTTTCTCTAAATGACTTAGAAAGCAGACTTAAGGAAGTGGAAACACAGAAAGAACTGCTTCTTAAACAAAACACTTGGTTGGTTAATAAAGTAGATGACTTGGAAAATATGGAGAGGAGAAATAACATCAGGATTTTCGAATTACCTGAAAACACAGAAGGTGAGGATATTATTTCCTTTTTATCAAGCTGGATTCCTGACTTTTTAAATTTAAAATAAGGACTTTCCTTTGGCATTGAAAGGGCACACAGAGCTCTTGGGAAACCTGTCACTAACTCAAACTCTCCTCCTAGGTCAATAATGATCAAATTTCTTTCATACTTGGACAAGGAACTGATTTTAAGATCTGCTTGGAGGAAGACACTTCTAAAATATAAACAGAGCCTGATAAGATTTGATAACGACTATTCATCTAGAATAATGGAACAAAGAAAAAAAGTGTGGCCAATTATAAAGTTTCTGAAACAAAATAACATCAAGGTACAACCTGCATATACAGCTAAGACAAGAATACTGTATGCCAGCGAGATGAGGACTTTTATTGACTTAGAGGAAGCCTCTTCATTTATTAAAACTAATAATGTGATTACTTTACCAGAAGATATGAATTGGATGTCACCTTCTCTTAAGAGAACAAAAGAAACAAATGTCTGGACAGATGTCGAAAAGAAGAAGCAAAAGACTGATACTGTTATAGCCAAGTCACTCAAAGCATCTACTATGATATGAATTGTTTTAACATTACTTTAAAAGACCAGTTTTACTGCTTGGAATTTTAAAACAAAGGTAAGTAACTACTGGAATCTTTATTTATATTTTTTGAAAATAGATGACACATGAGAGTTTTCACATTACCTCAGGTATGTAAAACAGGGTACTTTTCTTTCACAGAAGAGGGTTATATAGCACATAAAATATTTATACTGTAAATCAACATACATAGTATATGTGTATTTTCTCTTAATTTACTCTTTTCTTTCTCTCTCTTCTCTCTTTTCTCATTATTTATTTTAACTGCATCTTGTCTCCCTTTCTAAATTCTCTCCTATTTACTATACTACTATAGTCTGTATATATATTTAATAACTCACTATCTATACATAGATAAATAATAGTCTAAAATAATCTAGTTTTAAGGTAGACTAATTGGAATAGTGACCTTAATTAATTGTTATTACAATATTTATTAGATTAATGATAGTCACTGTTATGCTTATTGGCAATGGGGTCATGTTTGTGATTAACTCTGAAATGTTCCATTCATGTACATATGTCCTTTGAATTATTTCCTTCTCGTAAAACGTTGTCCTGTTCGATTCTCAGCTAGAGCGTCTTCTGCGTGGAGACATGCGTGAATGGGCGTACCTTCATTGAAGGTTGTGCGTCAGGGCCGGCAACTCGGCACATAAAAATCTACTGCCAATCATTAGCAGACCGGAGTTTCGCTGTGGCAACCCCTAACCGGGAAAAGCCGAAAGACACAACAACAACAACAACATTAACAAATATATAAAAAAAGGAGGGAAAAATGTACTGTTGGTTAAGAGAAGTGAAGCTTTCTTCACATGCTAGTTGCGTTGCCAAGGCAACAGTAAAACTGCTACAGTTTCTAAGGACACTGTGAACCTGCAAAGTACATTTAGCCTCACAGATAAGAAATAATAAGAAAAAGTAATGTTGTTTAGTTATTAAAATTAAAAACAACCTAAGAAAGGTAAAATAAATACATAATATGACTATCTGTAAATATTTTATGATTTATCCTCATAGGATTACATATTCCTGGAAACACAACTGAAATGTTCCCAAACTACATGTGCACTTAAATGTAGCTGCTTGATTAAAACATATTGCTCAGTTTAACATGCTGATTTCACAAGCTGTCTGCACTGTAAAAGTTTCATTTTATATGTTACTTGAAATTGTCAGTCTCTAGAGCATAAGAAAATATAAATATTACTTTTTGCAACATGTTATCGTTGTAGTTACCTCACACTCTGTACAAACTACCAATAGCTATTCATTTAAACTATCAGTTTAAATATTAAATGTGCTCTTGAAATGCTGTTGACATTTTGACAAAATATAATCTAAACTATAAAATGAATGACTTGAAAGAAGTGAAGTTGCTGTTGTGTCTTTCGGCTTTTCCCGGTTAGGGGTCGCCACAGCAGAACTCTGGTCTGCTAATGATTGGCAGTAGATGTTTACGTGCCGAGTTGGCGGCCCTGACGCACAACCTTCAATGAAGGTATGCCCATTCATGAATGTCTCCAGACAGAAGACGCTCTAGCTGAGAATCGAACAGGACAACATCTTACTGTGAGGTGGCAACGCTACCGCAGCACCACCACCACAGTACTTAAAAGAAATGAAGTAATGCATAGATTTCAAAGACAGTTCTTGACACTACAGTAAAAGTAAAAATATATATTCACAAGGAAGTATTGAAAGGTTTTAGTCTTCCAGTTAAAATAGCTTACTGTCAACATTTTGCGATATCTGAAAGTTTGAAGAGCTAGGAAATTACTATTCTTTGTCTTTATAATGATTATTAGACAGATGTTAGACTCTGCTTAGTTTAATGATTTGTGACATATGTTTGAGGAAAAGTGGACTCAGTTACTCACATTGGACTACACATTCCTGGAAACTCAACTGAAATGTCCCCAAATTACTTGTGAATTTAAATGAAACTGCCTGATTAATATGCATAACTTACTTTAACAACCTGAATCCATAAGCTATCTGCGCTATATATGCTACATTATATATGTCACTTGCATATGACAGGCTCTAGAGCACATTGAAAAAATACATTTTATTTTTGCAACATGCTATATTTGCCCTAACCATACATTCTAAACTAACTCAATTGGCAACTGACAAGTTATTTATTTGAAACATCAGACTAAATATTAATTGTGCCCTTAAAATGTTGTTGCCATTTTGACAAAACAAAACCTGAATTGAAAAAGGAATGATTTGAAGAGGTGAAGTATTGTACAGATTTCAAAGACAGCTATTGACATACAATATAAGTAGAAATGTATACATGCCAGGAAAAATTGAAATGCTTTATACTTTTAGTTAAAATAGCTTATTGTTAACTTTTTTGCTTTAACAGAAAATATAAAGAGCTAGGAAATTATTTCTAATTTGTCTTTATAATGTTTACTAAAGTGATGTTAGTCACTGACATGTTTAATGTATTGCAAGTCATGTACAAGACAGACTACTGAATGTTATTTCTGTTTACCTATGTTTGCTGAATTTCTTTTATTAGTACTGATTTAAAACAAGGGAAAGAAAGGGAAGGGAAATCTCTGTTTTTGGTCAAGGGAGGAGAGGCTTAAGAGTATTCTAACTGCCCCGAGAACTCTCTAAGTTGCTCTAAATACTATTTGATTAATACTTACCTAAGGTAAGTCTTGATTACCATATAGGTACCTTCACATTCATTCTAGACCTGATGTGATTACCTATTCTGGAAGCAGGAGGTGCCCTATGCAGGATGGGAATTGTCAGGGTGATCATAGTTCATTCTTAGACTCTGCTTTGTAAATCTATAAATATGTAAAAGCACTGTACACTAGAATGTAGGGCGTCTCTACTCAGAGTCAGGATACCACTGATAAGCCATGTCTTTTCATAAGTGTAAGTTGAAGTTGGTGAGCTGAAGATTGGGAAAGTAAAGGAAGACAGTACACCTACAGTAAATTCATATTTCATTGGTGATCACTCATTGTCTCCTGTAGATTCCTTTTAGTCAAATTATTTTAGTAATAATCTATTTGTTGTTGCCTTATATAGTGTATGCTCCTCTGTTGCATTTAATTTATCCAAAATGACATATCTGACATATTTGGGCTCTCTTAAGGGTAACTAAATACTGGATATTTTCTAAGTCAACTTAATAATTGTTTATACTACTAACATTCCATCCTGATATATAAAATACTATAGAACAATAATAGAATAATATAGAATTTCATATCTTGTTTAAGAAAATTCTCCATATAATAATTTAACATATGGAGCTTAGTTGATATTGTTGATTAAAGGTATGAGTGATAATCCAATAGATCTATCTTTATCTATTGGATTAGGAATGACTTTCATTCCATGTTTAATGGGAAATTCATATTTTAATGAAAAAGTCACACGCCACCAAAGGGTGAAGATTCCAGTGGCTTCACAAATACAATAAAGCAAAAATACAATAAATACGTCCACCAGCATCATACACAGCAGCTGTTCACTTTATAGAAGCGAAACTGGAACAACCCGTATTTTTATAGACCAAAGGAAGTTTTTATTTCACAGAAGTTAGCGCTTTCACCATACTGGCTTCCTCAGACTTACAAACGCACAAATACTCAATCATTTAAATACCTAAACTCTAAAACTGATTGGTTAACATAAAATCTGGTGTCATAATTAATTGAAAACACGTATACTCCATTATGACCATCGCATATGCTTTCTGAATGAAATACATATGTATATAACTTTAAAAACAAGTAAATAATCTCAGCATTCAACTAAAAAATATATCTAAAAAATATATGTAGTTTTTATAACTAAAAACATACATATTTCTAAGAACATCAAACTCATGTAACATTATATCGACACTGCTCTTATTATATTAAATAAAATCCCATATAATCTATAAATATCATATTCAAATAGTATGCATAAAATGTCTCTGAATTATGCATTTAATAAAACTTGTTCAATATACTGATGATGTTGCTGATAGAAAATATATGTGTGATATTAATCTAATAATAAAATATCTCTAAATAATGCATCTAATTAAACTGTTCAATATTCTAGTAATAATGTTGCTGATAAAAAATATTTATATGTAATGTTAATAATAATAACAACATAATTCACAACTCATCATGTTTCAACACTTTCAACCTTCTCTTTCTGAGGATAGGTTTTAATGGGACCTTATCATTTAGTCCCGGGTACTTATCCACTCTACATCTAATCATCCACCTTAGCTCACACTCCTCTGTGTAGCTTTCTAAGTCCCCACCACGTATACTGGGGTTAACCTTCTGTATGACAACAAACTTAAACTTATGTGTAGGACCTGATGTGATATTATGTTTTGCTAAGGCACTATTCTCGGACCCTATATGTATATGGTAAACGTGTTCTCTAATTCTCTTACGTAATTTCCTATTAGTTTTACCTATATAGAATGCTTCACAGGCTGTGCACCTGGCCAGGTAAATAACATGTTCAGTCTGACAATTTGCTGGCACATTAAATATAAACTCTTGTCTTGTTAATGGATGTATAAAAGTTCTTCTTGTATCAATGTGTTCACATTGATTACATCTATTGCATGGTTTAGTGTGGCTTTCTATTTGCGTGTTATCTGGTTCTATATTATTACATGACTGATAACACAACATCTGTTTCAAATTTTTCTTATTCTTAAATAAAAATCTAGGAGTGTCTCCCACAATTTCTCTAATATTCTCATCTAATAATAATGTGCTCCAGTGTTTCAAAATCACTTCTTTAATCACACTAATGTCAGAAGTGAAGAATAATGGGAATTTCAGTGAATTAGCTCTACTATCTTGTGTAGTACATTCAGCATCATAGCCATTTGAGAAGTAAGGGTGTGCTCTAGACGTTCTTAATAAATTCGTCTCTCTAAAAATTCTATCAACTTCTGTTGGATTATATTTTCTCTCTATGAATCTCTTTCTAAGGTCCGTTAGTTCTTGTTCATACCCTGCTACTGTAGGGTTCAGTCTAGATACCCTCATAGACTGGCCTTTAACTACGTTATTAAATACATAATGAGGGTGCATACTGTCCCTGTGCAATAAAGTATTCCTGTAGCATGATTTTCTGTGAACTCCTGTATTAATAAGGCCATTCTCAAGTCTTTCAATATTCATGTCTAAGAAGGAAATTCTGTTTCTCGAATAGTTTATGGTAAAGTTGAGATAGCCAGTTAAACCACTGACCCTTGATGTAAACTCAGCTAGGCCGCTCTCATCACCCTTCCAAATCAAAAACAAATCATCTACAAACCGTTTATAAAATCCAACCTGATGTTTAAAATCATCTAAAGGAAATAAATACTCCTCCTCCCATTGGGCCATCACTATGTTGGCATAGCTATTGGCACATGAAGTGCCCATAGCTACGCCATCATTCTGAATATTCATTCTCTCATTGAAGAGGAAAACATTATTGTGTAGTATAGTCTCCAAGAATAAAGTTAGTAAGTCCACTATTCCACTACTCAGCAATGAATGTGTAGATAGGTAATAATGTACCTTCTCTATGCCTACATCATTCGGCATCACAGTAAATAGACTTTTAACATCCAATGTCACTAAAATATATTCTTCATCCTCCTTTATATTTCTCAAATATGCATATAGGTCAAGAAAAAATTGTTTGCTATCTTTCAACACAAACCTATTTGCTTCCACTATCGGTCTTAAAAAATATTCTGCAAAAAGAGAGAATGGTTCGGTGACCCAACCTCGTCCAGCAACTATCGGACGCATGGGTGAGTGGGAAGAATTCTTGTTGACTTTGGGTAAGCCCTGTATGATAGGTAACAAAGGGTTATTAACTCTCAAAACTTAAACAATTCATAAATGATGTCCTCACTTTTCAAGAGGTCATCTAACATATCATAAATCTTATAGACCTTATTAATTATTTGATCCATGTTAATTATAGAATAATAGTTGCCTTCTTGTAGTGAAGATATCATACTATCTTTATAGGTGTTCATGTCCATCACAACAATTGGCCCTGCTTTATCAGCCGGTCTAATAATAATTGAAGTATCGTTATTTAGATCATTAAGTGCTTTCCTTTGCATATATGTTCAATTATTATTCTTATTTTTACTTTTTTTTATTGTTAATTGTGTGAATATCTTGTTCCACTACCTTTGTGAATGTATCTATTAAAGGGTATAAGTTAGGTACATACGTACTTGGTGTTCTAAAAATTCTTTCATTCCCTGGATGTGGGTTTTTACCATAATCCAGTTTTAATTGAATATTTCTTGCAAACATCTTAATGTCTAAAATGGTATCTATAGGGTATCTATTTACTTGTATTTGATACTTTAGAACTAATGTTTTATTGAAGTACTTTTTTAAAGCCTGACCAGAATTTTACCCTACTTGTATTGAAAGACGAAAGAACATTAAATTACATTCCCAAGTTTACACACATAAAAATAACATTCAATGTTATCAGAGAATATGGCATAACTACTATAATCAAAATAAAAAAAGAAGCAAAAAGTTTCTTCCAACAATAACTTGAAATGGATTTAGCATTCTTATCATTAAATACTAATGGCTTAAATAATGCAAATAAAAGATCAAACTTAATAAAATATTTAAATCTAAATAAGGCACAAGTAGTATTTCTCCAGGAAACACAATGTTTATCAATTCCCTGGAAGAAAAACATAATCACTCCAAAAGTTATTTATAAATATGAAAACAAAGAAAGTCTATTAGCATTTGCTATAATTAAATTTAATAACAGAATATGGACCTTCGCTAATCTATATTGGTTCCCAGGAACTGGAGCAGGAACGGTTAAAAAACACCTAGATTTTATTTCCAACAATTATAAAGGAAATCTTATACTGGGAGGAGACTTTAATTGTACCTTAGAAGCTTCTGAAACCATGAAGAAGTCTTTTTGCATAGCAACTATTTCAAAATCCGTAAAAAGATGGATTGATTAATTTCATTTAATAGACACTTTTAAAGTAAAAGATGATAAATCCTTATTATTTTCCCATAAAGACCATAGATATGGAACACAAACCAGAATAGATAAATTATTCGTAGTTCAAGATTTACAAACAAAAATCCTCAACTTCTCAATAGTTCCATGCCCCTTCTCAGATCATGACCCTCTGATAATGAAGCTCCAAATAGAGTTTAAACCTTTAATCCTCTCAACTAGAATTCCATCATATATCACGAAAATTAAAGAATTTAGACGAATGTTGTCAGAACTACAATTATTTCTTGAAATTAATAATACAACAGAAATCAGTAGAGACATGGTTTGGGACTCATTAAAGCATATTTATTTGGTAAGACCCTTAGCTGGTGCAAAAACAAAGTCAGAGAGTGGGAATCTGAATCATTAGACTTGCAAACCAGACTCTTGACAGCAAAATCTAAAAAAAAAAAAAAAATCAGAATTGTCCAGAAGTCAAAAAAGAAATAGAGGAATTAAATAAAAAATATAATGAAATTCTACACACAAATTTGTCTAGCCTTGGAAAAATTAAAAATAAACTCATTAGCCACCTCCCACAGATATCTACATAACTTCTCTACAAGAATTAAAATACAATCTAAAGCAAATAACATTAGTAGTATATATCATGAAAAGAAAGGGGAAAAAGTATCAGATATAGGCGGCATCCTTGAAGCATTTCAGTTCCATTATATGGAACACTTCAAAAAAGAAGATTTAGATACCAACCAAATAAACTTAGATACAAACCTTATCAATATAAAAAAAATTCCCAAAAACTTACAACTAGACCTACAAAAACCTATATCCTACAAAGAAATTGTTGACAAGATGAAAGTAAGTAAATCTAACAAAGCTCCAGGGATAGATGGTATAATTACGGAAATTTACAAACTCTTCCCTTCAACAGTAATCTCCCTTTTTCATAAAGCTTTGCTAGAAGTCCAGTCATAAGCAAAAATACCACTCTCATGGAAATATTCTCTCATAACACCAATTCTAAAAGATAATAAACCATCAGACCTTTGCACCTCATACAGACCTATATCATTACTGAATAATGATTACAAAATTCACACACAAGTAGCAATATTCCAACTGAAAAACTATATCCCCAGATAAAAGTCCACAAAAAATGCAACATACACAAATGTCTAGAGATCATAAAACAGGCAGGTAAACAGATAAAGTCTTTTCCCAATAATACGATTACAAGCTGAGTCAATTATTATTCCACAGTTAAAAGAAAACGGCTTTATTGTAATTGGTAAGCACTTTCATGGGAATACCTCCCACTTCATCAGACCATAAAAACAAAATGCAAACACTTCCTTATATATAAAAAAAAAACAACTACTTAACAATCATCAGTTAAGAACCAATAAGTCACACTTTTTAAAGATACATTGTACTCTTTCTCATTCACGATAAATTACAGGAAGCCAGTGCAAACTCACAATGTAAGTTTACTCTGAAGGTCATTACTATCAAAACTAAGATTCTACTATTTAACATTAAAATTTTATATATGCACATATGATGGCTAATTTATAACAACTAAAAACATTTATTTGCAATAAATACATAAAAAATATGAGTACATAAAATATATAAGACTTTCATATATGCAATACTGTAACAATTAATAATCTTGTAAATGAATTATAAAATGTCAGTGTAGACTAATAATATACCACTAGAGGTCTCACTTCCTCATCAAAACTGAGGTTCTACTCTTTTACCCTTATAACATTGGAATTTATATGCACAATCAATGGCTAACTTATAACAACTAAGAGCATTTATTTACAATGAACATATAAATATGAATACAACAATTTCCTATACAATGTGTATAATCTACTTCATCATTTTTGTAAAGACCTATTCTTTATTATAGGCTTGCGTGGAATTCTTTTGTTAAGTCCCTTACCTCTATTACCCTTTAACCTGACTATCCGCCTCATTTCTGACGTCTTTGTTTTATTAATTATATCACCTCCTCTCTCACTTTCTCTGATCACTTCAATGACCATGAAACGGAAGGTGTGTGTTGGACCCTCCATCAATACATGTTTGGCCAACGCATTAGTCTTTTCAAGATTCTTTATGCTCAGTAAATGTTCCCTTTTTCTCAGTCTAAACTTTCTATTAGTTTTTCCTATATAGTAACTTGAGCATATAGTGCATACTGCAAGATATACTATGTGTTGGGTAATACAGCTTGCTGTGACATTAAACACAAACTCTCTTCCTGTATCGGGATGTCTAAATCTGTTACTGGGGTCTATCCATTTGCACTGGTTGCAATTTCCACATGGAATCGTTCCTGGATTGTCACATACACCATTGTTCACATCACTACCATAACAGAGGTGTCTTTTCAGTGATTTTATATTCCTGTAACAAAATTCAGGTTCATCTCCCACTAGCTCTCTAATTCGTGAGTCACTTGTAAGTATGGGCCAATGTTTTCTCACAACATTTTTCATTATATTAACATCACTTGTATAACCCGTAGATATCTTTAAATTATTACTGTAATGTGTTTTCATGGTATCCACCAATTGTCCCCCTTGCTGTGAAAAATAGGGTTTGCCCTTGGTTGTTCTTAATGCCTTAACATCAGCCATTACTTTCCCTATTTCAATTTCCTTATACCCCCTCTGTATAAATTTATTACTCAAGTCTGCAACTTCATGTTCAAATGTGACATAATTCGCTGCTAATCTAGATATTCTAAGTGCTTGCCCTTTCATTACCTTCTTGAATATATGTTTGGGGTGCATGCTCCCTCTATGTACATATGTGTTCTTGTGATATTCTTTTATATGTACTTGGGTCAAAAATCTCCCATCTCTACTTACTAACACATCAAGAAACCTAATGGTGTTATTTGAGTATTTCATCTCAAATTTAAAAAAAAGATGTACTTTCATTTAAACGCCTGTGAAAATTAATTAACTCAAACTCAGTACCCTGCCATAACAGAAAGAGGCCATCAATAAAGTGTTTGTAGAACTTAATCTGTTGCCATTTTCCATTTACCATGTATTTCCGTTCCCAGTTGGCCATTACTATGTTCGCGTAACTGTTCGTGCTAGATGTACCCATGGCCACACCTTCTTTTTGACTATAAATTTTGTGATCAGATGTCATTATGTTATTAACCAAAACCTGTTCCATTAGTAAACATATAAGTTCCACTCTACTAGCTGTATATGTCCCTTCTTGTGTCAGATATTCTCGTAACATTTCTATACCTAAATCATTTGGGATGGACGTAAACAAGGAGTTGACATCCAATGTGACCATCACTATTTTCTCATTTAACTCAGACGTTGCCTCTGTACACTTGAATAACTCAGTTAAAAACTGCTTTGTATCCGTCAAAATCTACTCGCTCTTATTTACTATAGGCCTCAATGTTTGTCTATATATATTGATATGGGTTCAGTTAACCATCCCCTCCCGAGACGATGGGTCTCGGGGGGGGGGGGTAGGATTTTTATGAATTTTGGGGATACCTTGTATCAAGGGGATCAATGGGTTTTCTACTAAAAAATAATCATATTGCTCTTTCGTAATCCATTGTTCAAGTAAACAATCATATAAAAGTGCATTGAACTTTTGTTTTATAGTTTCAACATCATTGGCACTAATAAGCTTGTATACATCAGAATTTTGTAACAAAGACATCATTTGAAAATTGTAAAATGACTTGTCCATTATGACTGTGGGGCCTCCCTTATCAGCTGCCTTTATCACCATGGACTCGTCATTTTTTAAGGCTTGCATGGCAATACATTAATTTTTAGACAAATTATTGCTACTGGCCCTCCTTTTACCTGTATATAATCTATCATACAAATCTTTCTCACACAAACTGTTAAAATCTTCTACTGGATGATTCGGTGAAATGAATATGCTTGGTTTCTTTAGCACGGACATATCACGCTCACGTTCATTACCAAAAAATAATTTTAACTCAACATTTCTCGCAAACTTCTTTATGTCCAAAATATTATTGGTTACCTCAGTCCTCTGAGTAGGAATGAATGAGAGGCCTTTCCTTAATAGTTCCATTTTATAATTTGTTAATGCTCAAGAGGAAATATTCCACACTAGTGTATCGGCTTTCACTGGTGATGCCACTGGCGCTTCACGTTCCTGCTCTCTAACTGATCTTGCATTCCTTTCCTTTTCACTCGCCCTCTGCTCTGTGATCTCCCTCGTTCCTTTCCGTAATGCCCTGATGTTAACTTGATGGGTAGTGTGGGGAGCGTGGATGGTTCCATTAAAAAACAGTTACTAGATGTTCCAGTTACATGCTGTGTGCTTAATACAGTTTCGGACTTGTCTAAGACTTTATCGTTATCATTGTCTATTTTGTTGGCATGCACATTACTATTATTTAATCCTACAATGGGAGTCGTACACAGTTCAGCTTCTGTTTATATGTTGGTTTTAGGTCTGGTCCCTAAGGCTTCACTGTACGCTCTATGTTCCTCACTCAAAGGATGCGCGCCCTCTATATTCATTCTCGACTGCTCTCTATTTAAGGTCATGCTGTTTTGTTTGCAGTTATCCCCAGATGTTCTCGGCCATACAAAAATGTGGCCCACCTTGAAATCATTTCTGTCACATTCTAACTTACTCAATTTCTGCCTCACCAATCATTTTTCAAATAGTGAGACAGAATCAGTGATGGTTTTAAGTTTATCATGTACTAAGTCTTTGGGATAATTTTTATACAAATTCTGCTGTTGCTCACTGATGTTATCCATAACCAAACATTCTTCATAGTCTGCATTATCCAGTAGCAGATGAATGTAGTTGAAACTCAACTCTAAATTTAACTGTTGCCACTTAAGCAATAGTTCTGGTTGCCGTTCCCCCTGGTTAGACATTTTCAATATTCTCAACCCTCGTGACACCACTTTATATTTAAGGCACACCTCTAAGTGGTATCGCTCTGCTTGTACTCTCTTTATTTTGTACAAATTGTCCTCTACCTTGTGTATTTCCCTAATGAATGTCAGGAAATCAATTTCATCATTTGCTTGTAAATTGCTGTTAGTTGTACTAACACTGTTTAACAAAGGGTTTGCCTTTCTTTTAGCAAAACCTAAAAAGTCATTTTGGATGGTATCCATTATAACATTACTCGATGTAGATATACCTTCTAGGCTGTTGGTGTTCACCGCTCCAACTTCACTCGCACCTGCCATCGTCTCCAGTTGTTGCCAAAGAAAACTAAGTCCACACACAAGTAGCAATATTCCAACTGGAAAAATGTATCCTCAGATAAAAGCCCACAAAAAATGCAACACACACAAATGTCCAGGGATCATTACCGGGCAGGTAAACAGATAAAGTCTTTTCCCAATAATATGATTACAAGCTGAGTCAAGTATTATTCCACAGTTAAAAGAAAACAGCTTTATTGTAATTGGTAAGCGCTTTCATGGGAATACCTCCCACTTCATCAGACCATAAAAACAAAACGCAAACACTTCCTTATATATAAAAAACAACTACTTAACAATCATCAATTAAGAACCAATCAATCACACTTTTTAAAGATACATTGTACTCTTTCTCATTCAAGATAAATTACAGGAAGCCAGTGCAAACTCATGATGTAATGTTACTCTGAAGGTCATTCTTACTATCAAAACTAAGATTCTAATTTTTAACATTAAAATTTTATATATGCACATATGATGACTAATTTATAACAACTAACAACATTTATTTGCAATAAACACATAAATAAATATGAGTACATAAAATATATAAGACATTTATATATGCAATACTGTAACAATTAATATTGTACATATAAATTCCAATGTTATAAGGGTAAAAGAGTAGAACCTCAGTTTTGATGAGGAAGTGAGACCACTAGAGGTATATTATTAGTCTACACTGACATTTTATAATTCATTTACAAGATTAAGTGTTACAGTATTGCATATATGAAACTGTGATAGTGAATGTTGTAATAGACTTAAACACATCTTCCCAAACATAGGTTGGCCAGCATCAGCTGCTCACTCCCACCTTCCCTGGTCAACTCTTCTAGCTCTCAAGCCACTAAAGGAACTGGGTCATCTCTGTCAGACTCGAGGCTTTATCATTGCATGTCACAGAACTGAGTCATTTGCAATGTATTGTTTAATTGAATCCAAAATGTATACAATTTTGCTGTACTGAAGTACATACCTTTGTAGTGATATCTGCTTTGAATCTGAGTTGGAGTTGTGGATTTTAGGCAGACTGTTACTGAGAGACAAAACAGACTGCCCTTGCTAAATGTTTGAGGGTGCTGAAGGTCTTGCATTTAGCATCAGTTTCTTAAAAGTAAATGAAACTGAAGTTTGGTGGTTTGTCATTGAGCAGTTGTATTAACTATTTTATATGCTCTTGTCAGTTGTTTTGGCCTAGTGGCATAGTAATTAGAGCTGTTGCATCACAGAGTTTGGTTCTCCATTTTGTTTTTCTCCTGGAATGCCTGCTATTTAGTCTGCACATCCTCCTTGAATCTTTATAGGATTTCATTGGATGCTTCAGTTTCTTCCTGCACTGTAAGGAAATACTGTAAGTGAATTTTCATTCCTCCAACTTGCCTTCAGCTGTATGTCACGCATGCGCTCGTGCATGTGTGTGTGTATGTATGCACAGGTGTGTGAGTATGTGACTATGTGCATCAGTGTGTGTGTGTGTGTGTGTGTGTGTGTGTGTGTGTGTGTGTGTGTGTGTGTCTGTGTGTGTGTCTATGTATGTGTGTCTGTGTGCTTCCTACAAGGGGTTGTCATCCCATTCAGGATTAATGTCATTGCCTTGTATCTAGTGAGTGCCTGAATAGGTTCTGGCTCCCCCATGACCCTGCAAAGGATAAAGCAGACTATTAGAGATTAGAGAATTTATGAATTATTGGGTGCTTTCCTGACTGGTAGTTATCTTAAAACTTGTTTCTCTTTGCTTGTATTTAAGCCTCGCTTTTGTGTAGTGCTTTTCACACAGTGGCAGTTAGCAGTGCCTTCTATAGCTGCAAAAGTCTAGAAGCTCAGGCTCTCCCTAAACAACCATCAGTGAAACCCTTCAAAGCTTTTCTGATGCTCTAGGAGTAACTCAGTTGCGCACTGAGCAGCATTGCCTTGTTGACCAACATTAGCTTACGCAAAGTATAGGTTCCTCTTGTAGTCTCAGCGCTACAAGCACAGTCCTGTCAAATTAACCCATTCCCTTCCCTTCCCTAATAAAACATACAGTAAGAACCTGCTATCATGGATGGACAGTTTCCCATCATTTCTCTGGCCAGCCTGATAGATATTGGCATCCTGAGGCAATGTAGCAATTGTCTCATGTACACTGACAACCACCTACTCCTGAAACAAACAAATATTTTATGTGAGAGATGTAGTTATACTACGAAATTGGAGGAAAGACTGTCATATACATTATATACGTTTTACACTTTGATCTCATTTTTCTTGATATATTTGACTCTTCACTTGGCTCACCAAGAACACCCTATCTCTCATGAAAGAAAGAGCCAAAAATTGGAAAAATGGCTAAAAACTAAATCGGCAATATTCCTACAAAAATACAAAGAACTAAGAAATCAAGCAAAAACAACAATTAACAAAGAAAGGAAAACTTACTTTTATAATCCTCAGTTCTCCCAAAACTCTAACCCCAAAAAATTCTGGCATACCATCAATAAAATCTTAAATCCAGGTCAACCTACCACCCCCAACCCCTACCCTAATCATTTTCTCTTAGAAACCTCCAGCTTACTTAATACCCACTTCATTGAATCTATTCAAAAACTTACCCAACCCTCCCAAAGCCATAACCACCCTCAACCCACTCCCTACACATGAAACACAATCCCTTTCTCTCTTAACGCTGTCACCACAGCCTACATCAAGTCACTTCTACTAAAATTGAAACCTTTTTCTCCCTCTACCGATAACCTCCCTCCCCTCTTTCTTAAACTCTTTGCTCATTCCATAGCCTATCCTGTCTCTATCCTAATAAATACATCTACCCAAGAAGCTACTGTTCCCAACATTTGGAAATCTTTCTACACTATTCCACTTCACAAAGGAGGTAACTCCACTGAGCCCTCTTACTACAGACCCATAACCATCCTATCTCCTCTATCCAAAATCCTCAAAAAATGTATTCATAATCAGCTTTTAACTCACCTTATTAATGAAAATCTTCTGACCCCCACTCAACATGGTTTTAGGCCACACCACAGCACCTCCACTGTCCTCCTATCCTTCACTCACACTGTTGCTGAAGCCAGTGACAAAAACCTACTCGTGTCTTGCTTCTTTCTCAACTTCTCTAAAGCTTTCAATACTGTCTCCCATTCCAAGCTACTTACTAAGCTTACTGACCTTAATCTCTTCCCTCTACTATTCACTGGTTCTCAAGCTATCTATCAAATAGGCCCCAGTCTGTCAGATGGCAATCTGCTTGCTCCCCTTTCCTACCTATCCAAACAGGTGCATCCCAAGGCTCAATCATTGTCCTTCTTCTATTCAACATCTTCAGCAAATATCTTTACTCCTCCTGCAACACCTCCTCCCTCATACAGTATGCTGATGACTCTACTCATATCTCTTGTGCTGACAGCATCTCTCAACTTCTTTCTATCACCCAAAACTCCTTCTCATCTGTGGAAAAATGGCTCACAGAGCATTAGCTCATACTTAACCCTAAAAAAAGTAAGCTCCTACTATTTCTCCCCAAAACTCTCCACCAGCTTAAATCCACCTTTACTATTTCTTTGCTAGATAGCACTCTTAGCAAAACTGAGCCTCACACTAAGTTATTGGGTACAATAATCGATGACCAACTTAAATTCGACATCCATATCTAACACTGTATCAAAAAACTAACACGAAACTGGATTTTCTCTACAATAATAAGAAATTTATTGCTCCCAATTCCAAACCCACCCTTGTCCAAGCCTTTCTCTTTCCATGTCTCCTCAATGCCTCCCCTATCCTAACTCACCTCCAGTGAAATCGTCTCTCCAAACTAGAACAAGCTTACAATAACATAGCCAGATTCACCAGTAGCCAACCTTATAAATCCCATCATTGCCTTGCCCTGAAACAGCTTCAATGTCTAGAATTCCCACAGCTCTTATTACTTGCCCAGCTGCAGCTCACACACTCTCTATTCAACATGCCGCTAGCCTACCCATCACTCTCTACCTTAGTGTCCCCTTATACCCCAACCCGGTCTCTTTGTAGCTCCGACCACCACCTTCTAGACATCTAGAAACCCAATAAAACTTATGGTAAATTCCTCTAGAAACACTCTGTGTCCCATGTGTGGAATAGGCTACCACCTCATATTCATAGCATCACTAGTTTCAGCTGCTTTAAAACTGACGTTAAGCACTACTTTTTGAACTCGAAAGCCTATCCTTGCCTAAATCTTCTATAATCTGCATTTTCCTTTCTTTTTCTTTTCACTACCTGTCTACTTCTAATAATTTAATGACTAATCTACACACTAGACAATACTACATTATGCTGCTTGGGTAAGATATGTCATTATTATAAATACTTAAATGTACTAGTTG
Organism: Protopterus annectens; assembly: GCF_019279795.1. Lineage (NCBI taxonomy): Eukaryota > Metazoa > Chordata > Ceratodontiformes > Protopteridae > Protopterus > Protopterus annectens. The sequence continues at coordinate 187,739,524 of NC_056730.1, forward strand.
TATTTATTTAATTTTATTTTATTTTTACTGTAGTTATTAATTTCACCTGATTATGGCATATGTAATTTTTGCTTATGTCATACTGCTGCACTGTTTTTCTTGGGTTTTTATATATTGCCTACTATGTTATCTTTTTTATGTTTATATTGCTGGAACTTTTCTTCTCAGGCCTCCACTGAAAACTGGCCATTGGCTCAGATGGACTAACCCAGTTAACAGATATCGAATAAATAATAAATAAATAAATAAATAAATAAATAAATAAATATAAGGACAAATTGAATGCCAAACAGGTTGTCAGCATATGCAATAAGGATATGACACATAAACCCACATATGTGGAGGTACTCGCTAGTAACTTACTAAGAGATCAGAGGCCTCCCAAACGGAAACCACCTACACAGATAGCAATGCAAAAAACAACCACAAAATATAATAACACACACAGTGTCTCAACAAATAAACCCATAAGACATGACACCACAAAACCTAATGTATTAGTCATAGGTGACTCCATTGTGAGACACACAGATGTTCCCCTCACCAAGCTGTTTAAGGAGCGGGTTACAGTTAGCTGCCTGTCAGGTGCCAGGATCCATCAAGTCACTCAAGCATTCAAGTCACTCAAACACAAGTACCAGTATAACTCTGTCATAGTCCATGTGGGGGTAAATGATTTGAGATGTACTTCAATGGACTATATGAAGAGGGACATGCCTGTGCTTTCAGATTATGTGTTACAAGCAGGTATAAGCCTAGCCTTAAGCAACATTCTACTTTCTTCAAGGATGATGCCACAATACAAATAAAAAATTATTGACTTTAGCAGTTGGCTTAGTTTCTGGTGTCAGTCTAAAGGGATCCAATGTCTGTCAGCCTGGGAAGACATGGTCAACAGACCACACTGCTTTACCAGAGATGGTCTGCACCTGTCTCCTCTAGGCTTTTGGATAATGGCAAAGACATTAGCCACCCCTATTGTGCCTTTTTTTGGCAGTGTCAAAATAAACAGCTTCCCAGCATGACAAAATCATCTCTAGATAAACTAAAGGAACTGTTGCTTAATGCTAGAAGTCTAATCAAGACTCCCTATAAGCACTCCTTATTTTGGAAGATACTGACATCCATGCAGTCACCAAGACATGGTTCAAAGGCACAGAAATCACTTTGGCTGTGCAGGGTTACAATGCCTTCCATATGTTTAGACCTCAAACTGAGCATGAAAGAACCAAAGGAGGAGGTGTATCCATCTTCATTAAGGATAAGTATACCTCTTGACTTGTCAAACAGTATGACTCTGTTGAGCTAATCCATTTCCAATTAACTATAGGCAAAGTCCCCTACAACATCATAGCTAGCTATATGTCCCCCACCATGAAGCAGGAAAAGCATACTGCAATCCTGGGCTTACTGGAGTCACTTGCCATACAGCTCAACACCTTACTCATGGGTGATTTTAATTATCCTACCAGCAAATGGAAAAAATGCATGACCACAAACATGCTGGCTCAGAGGTTCTTGGAATTTGTCAATGCAAATGGTCTGGAACAGCAGGTTAGCACACCCACAAGCATCTCAAATGTCCTGGACATAGTACTCACTAACACGGGAGAGCATTTCAACCCCACCTCCCTTGTTATGTCCTACCTAGTAAGATCGGACCATTAATCAGTCTTGTTTGATGTAATTATAAGACCAGATACCCATCAAGCTCAAAAATGCTTAAGAATTTTTCAAAGACAAATTATCTCCCACTAAGTTATGGTATAAGATGTTTTAAGCCCCCTCAAAGACAGATAACACAGACACCTATGCAGAGGAGTACACCAATGCCCTGTATAACCACTTAAGGAGCTGTACAGAATTGGCTTTACCTGACCAGATTAAAACTAGGTCTTGTCAAAAAAAAGCTGCCCTTGTGGACCCCTAGTATAAATGGGCTATACAATAAGAGAAAGAAACTAATGTCCAAGAACAAAAGCGAACTGGCTCAGCAGAGGAAGAAATCCCTCTTTAGCTTAAACAAACAAATTAGAAATCTTGTCAAGTCCTCCAAATCTAATTACAAAGTAAAAATAGACTCCCTAGCTAAAGATAATCAGAAGGCATTCTTTAACTACATCCAAAATCTAAAAGATAATACCCCACTCTCTGCTGAACTGGTTGTGGTTGTCCCTCTGCATACTCAAGCAGAGGTAATAGCCAACCTGCTAGCTGGCAGATTTGGAGCAAATGTCACCCCTTATTATCTCCAGTTTTCCTCCAAAGTATAACTGCCACCATTCCTCAGACTATTATATCAAGACACCAGGTCATCTTGGCACTTTCTAAGGCCAAAAATACGGCATCAGTTGGACCAGACAACATCCAGGATTGCCTTTTAAACAGATTAATACATAACCTAGCAGACGCACTTGGATCCCTGTTAAACCACAGCCTATGAACTGGCTATGGAGGACAGCAACAGCAATCCCTCTGCACAAAGGGAAACCATCAACCAACCCTGGGAAGTATAAACCCATAAGCTTGACTATCCCCATCTGCAGGCACATGGAAAGAATCATTATGGACCTTATTAAAAAGAAGATAGGTAACACTGCTCCCTTTTACATGTACCTCACCAGATACCTGCAACAAATGGAGAGACCACAGAGGTTTCTCAAAAAAAAATTACAGGGTACACAAAACTCACCAAGAAAGTACAAGGTACACAAAACAAGTCTTATTCAGAAAGACTGAAAGCCCTGTCACTGTATTTTGTCTCCTACAGATTGCTAAGGGGTGACTTGTGCCTGGCTTACAGGGCAGTCTCTGACCTAGCCCTGAGGGAAATGCTACACATTCATAAATCAAACTGCACAAGGGACACTCGTTCCCGGGGTATTAACCTAGCCTCTGACATGAACAGGTAATGCTGTAGAGATAGATACATCTCCCAGAAATTGCCACTTCTCTGGAACAAGCTTCCAGTTCACGTGAAATAGAGCCCCTTTGTGACCCTCTTCAAATGCATCATAGCTCAATGGATGGGTGACTGCAAATTCACTCCTGATGTGGCACCAATGTCCCTCCTGG